>NC_064641.1:698057656-698357656 GCF_023864345.2 Schistocerca serialis cubense | reverse complement strand
CTCTCGGCCGTTAAATGAAGGCCGTCGGTCAGTGCGTCGTTCATGGTGAGAGGTAATGCCTGAAATACGGTATGCTTCACACTGTGGATCTCGGAATACAGACCTTACGTAACAATTTTCGAAATGGAATGCCCCATGCTTCTAGCTTCCACTACCATTCCTCGTTCAGAGTCTGTTAATTCCACTTGTGCGGCCATAACCACGTCGGAAACCTTTTCATATGAATCACCTGAATATAAAAGACAGATCCGCCAATGCACCGCCCTTTTACCTCGTGAACACCACACTACCGCCATCTGTATATGTGCATATCGCTATCCCATGGCTTTCGTCACCTCAGTGTAAAAGTAGGAGGGTCTTCCTTGCATCTAATCTGGCATTCTACAAATTTCACATTACATTCGTCGCAACTAGCATGTTATATATAACATATTATGTCATCATCATAAACTAAAGGCTATGCATTGTCGATTTAGCCACGTCCCTCTCTCCATTGTGATCCTCTTCAATTCTCCATACGATTTTATCCTCATATCTTCTTTGATATTATTAAAATACGTTGCTCTTGGCCTGCCTTTTGGTTTTTTCCCTAAAACTTTTCCTTCAAATACATTCTTTAGGAACTGGTTGTGTCTCATTATGTGCCCTATCATTTTTGATTTTCTTCTTCCTATATAATTTAGCAGCGTTCTGTTGTCATTCACTTCTCTTAAGACCTGTTGATTACTTTTTCTATCTACCCAGCTTGTTTTCTTCATTCGTTTCCATATCCACATTTCCATTGCTTCTAGTCTCTTTGTCTGTGCCTTTCCCAGAGTCCACGCTTCACATCCGTATGTTAAGACACTCCAAGCAAAAGTTTTGGCAAACTTTTTCCTACTTTCTGCGCTTATATGATTTCCTGTTAGTAAATTTCTTTTATTTTGGAAAGCTTGCTTTGCCAAGGCTACTCTTCTCTTTATATCTGAGATACATTTATTGTCGTCAGTGATTGGCCTCCCCAAATAACAGAAGTTCTCAACTTGCTCTAGAACATCATCTTCTAGTTTCATGTTAACTTTACCATTTTCTTTTGTCTTCCCTACTACCATAGTTTTTGTTTCTTTCTTATTTAGTTTTAGATTAAATTCTCATAGGATTTTGGCAAATTTTAGCAACATAAACTCCATTTCCTTTACTGAATCAGCAATTACTACTATATCATCTGCAAAACGGATACAGTGTATTCGTTCCCCGTTAATTTTAATTCCTTCGATTATCCTTTCCAGTTTTTCAATGTTTTTTTTTTCAATAAATAAGTTGATAAATTTGGTGATAATGGGCATCCTTGCCTTACTCTCCTCCTTATTTTTGCTTTCTTCTTCACACCATTCACTTCTATCTCTGCTTCCTGCCTTTTATACAGGTTCCAGATTAATCATCTGTCCCTCCAATCAAGATTTATTTCCTTCATTATTCGGAATAACAATTTCCAATTAACCATGTCAAATGCTTTTTGTAAATCTATAAACGTCAAGTAGGTTTTCCTATTAACTCCAATTCGTCTTTATAATACCATCCTCAGAGCTAGTATTGCCTCTATAGTTCCTTTTCTGGATCTGAAACCAAATTGGTCTTCTGCTAGGTTTGCCTCAATTTTATTTTTTATTCGATTTTTAATTATGTTTAACATTATTTTGGACGTGTGGGATAGTAAGGAGATAGTTCTATAGTTCTCACAGTCCAGATCATTTCCTTTTTTGGGATTATTGCTGTTTTGCTGTTAAGCAAATCTGTAGGAGGTTCTTTTCCATCTTCATAGTACTCTTTAATACATTTATATAAGTACTCTTTTGTAGATTTTCCAATTTCCTTCCGTATTTCTGCTGGGATGTTATCTTTGCCTGTCGCTTTGCCATTATTTAGATCATTCAAGGCACTGTTGAATTCCTCTTTAGATATAAGTGGCCCTATCATGTCGATATCCACACTGCTCTCTTCTTCCAGAATTTCCGCCTCATTAGCAATATCTTCTCCTTCATATAGTTCCTCAATATACTCTTTCCATCTTCTGCATACATTCTCTAATTCGAAAAATATGTCACCGTTTTTATTCTTGACCATATTTGTTTTTGTTCTTGGCTTTACTATAACATAATGCATTTATTATAACATAATACTTATTATGTAACATTCGATATTACGGTAGTGCAAAATGAAGAACACAGTGTACACTCATTCATGAGAAGTACAACAACAAAGACAGTTTACAAACAGGTAGATCTAAACTACGAGAGCTCGCAGCAGTAGCTGTGAGAGGAAGGTTGAAAGAGGGAAACTGGCCGTACGCTTTACTCTGTGGGGAAGCGTTACGAAGCTGACAGTAGGGAGTGCTTTAGGTTCTTTCTGAAAACACCAGGACATTGAACTGTGCGCTAAACGCAGCGTTGTTTCTTCCAGAGGTGGATGGAAGCAACAGAAAGAGAGACTGCGGATGTGTTTGTTTTGCTAGATAAGTAAGACCTTGTGTTTCGATTATGATGAGATGACAGGTACTTAAGAGTGTTTTTCGGTCTCGGTGCCTTACTTTATATTCATGTTCAACACTTCTTTCTGCAAGAAATTATTGTTTTCTGTTAAACTTTTATTGATGAACAAAAGTACATGTCGTAAATACCATGTAAACAATTTTTGGTCGGTAAACTGATGCGCTCCTGCAGCACAAGACGGCGGCCAAAATACCTCTGCCCGGATTGCGCAACTAAACGGTTCACACGATTTAGGGTGAAGTATAAGTCCGTAATCAAAATTAAACATATGTACACTATCAGAATTAAATTCTCTGTGACGTGAATCTCGAAAATTCAGAAATGCATTTCAAAATAGAGGCCCCTTGAAAACGTAGGCACTGAAATCCGACCAGTTTATTTCTGTTAAATGTAAATAAATATAAACATTATGGAAAATATGTTGTTTCTTGAGGTTCAGGCGAAAATTACGAGTATTTATTTTATCAAGTGCAAAAAGGCATCCAGTTTTATCGAGTAGTTTTTCTGAACCACGAAAATCAATTTAATAAACCTTATCTCGTTAAATACACGTTTAAAGTTTTGACTTCAATTTTTGTGTACGTAACTTTAAGATTTCTCATCTTACCACTCAAAAATGGTTCAAATGGCTCTGAGCACTATGGGACTTAACTGCTGAAGTCATCAGTCCCCTAGAACTTAGAACTACTTCAACCTAACTAACCTAATGACATCACACACATCCATGCCCGAGGCAGGATTCGAAGCTGCGACCGTAGCGGTCGCGCGGTTCCAGACTGTAGCGCCTAGAACCGCTCGGCCACAACGGCCGGCTCGTACCACTCATTTGCTATCCCTGGGCGATACAGTAAACCTTCCTCCTCTTATAAGATCTCATTTCCTAAAACGAGAGTCTCTCTAGCCTCGACGCTGCTCTGGAACGAGCGCTGGTACGAACTCTTGAGGCGTTTCTCTACCCTTTTCGTGGCGAACGAGTGAGCCGTGGTGCCGATAACGACTCCCTTGGCTTTCATTTTATGCAAGACACCCTTAAATCCGTCGTTAAAAATGGCGCATGGCCGACTTTTAGCATACTGGACGACTTTTACTCTCTAAAACATGTGCTTTGGAGAGTAAGTCCAAATTAATGAATTCATTGCATCATCGTTATCCGCGTATAAGCTCCAAGGTTTCTCCCCATCAAATTGTCGTCAGTCACATGTTTATGTACATAAAAAATTGCTTTAATAATCTGACTCGTCAGTGGGAGCTCACGGTCAAAAGTACCCACTATCCCTTTTATCACAGCCTGCTTGCATTTACACCAACTTTCAGAACAGTGAACGCGCTGTGCATTGTCATTCGTTGAACTCCTGTAATAAAGTGCCGCCATAAATGCTTTTTTCGTTTCACTTTTGTCGAAAGCATACACATGAGACTTTGGTCGGCAAGTATAACGATATTTCCTGCGACTTAAAGACTGTTACCATTTCTTCACAGAGAAGGAGATACTGATTGCAGTCGCAAACCAGCCTGCGCCGAAAGCGGCTAGTGTGGGCGTATGAGCGATTCCGCTGGAACGTGAACTTCAGGTATAAAGAATAATTTGCCGACAAAACCCTTTTGATCAAAAATTCGTAAAACTATAAGCAGTCAAAATATACACAAAAAACGATTTTTGAAACCTGGAGACCCGAAAACCCCCTTAATGCCTGATGCGAGGTACTATGGAACATCCACACTGAAGAACCGGTAAAGTAGTCAATAACATGTCCGGCCACAAGGAACATTGCTCGGCGTATGAAGCATTGATATGGTTAAACAGACGGATTTTGCTGATGTAAAGCTACGAACATTCATGGTTTATATATTCTTGCAAAGAAGAAAACAGAAGCCAGCCGCTGTCAAAAACGCTGTTTGTGTACTCAATTAGCACCGTTACCGGTTTCGAACGGATAGTTTCATCTTCAGATGGCTATTCACGTTTCGATGCACGTTTGTTGAAGTTTATATTAGGTTTCCGCTCTTCATTTCTATCTGGTTAGAGATGATGGACGTGTCAGATTTTGTGTTGCTATTATGGAATGGTTGTAGGAATTTACTGTTCGACGAGGGGTGTTAGAGGACTGCACTGACGAAGAATACAGGTGAATAGCAATTGTCGACTTGTTGAATTTCCAATGTTCCAGTCTTGTCAGGTTTTCATCATGCCCGATCTCTAATTCATTGTATGTGGGAGTGCCTGATCCACTTTGCTCTTGATTGAGCGCCTGTTTAGATCTTCAGATTTGTTGCCCGGACCCCACCATTCGCAGACGCAATGAGGTCGCAGAGCACGGTTCCACACTCCCCTTTCATATGTGAACCCCTAGTTATCCCTATGAACTGTTAGCTATAGAAACCAGGATTCAATTATAAGAGTCAACGAATGTGAAAGGGAAACCATAGTAGAGAAGGGAGTGGACAAGACTGTAGCCTACCACCGATGTGATTCAATATGTGCACTGAACAAGTTGTGGAACTAAGCAGAAATTTGGAAGGAGAATTAAAGTTACGGTAGAAGAAATAATACATTACAGTTTGCTCTTTCTGTCAGAAAGAGCAAATTAACTGGAAGATCAGTTGAACAGAATGTATAGCGTCCTGAAACGAGAAGATGAACATCAACAAAAATAAATTAAGGGTAATGGAATGTAGTCGAATAAAATCACGAATCAGACTAACAAACGTGACACTAAAACTAGTTGACGAGTTTTGTTATTTGAACAGCAAAATAAATGATGGTGGGAATACAGAGGATAGAAAATGCAGGTTTGCTTTAGTAAGAAGAACATTTCTGTAAGAGACGAATTTGTTAACACCTACTGTCAGTTTAAATGTTGCGAAGTCTTTTCTGGAGGTATTTGTCTGGAGTATAGCCTTGCATGGAGGATGGAAGATGGACTAGAAGCAGTTCACACTCGAAGAGAATAGAAGCTTTTGAAATGAGGTACTACTGACAAACGCTGAAGATTCGATGGTGGGATCGAATAATAAATGAGGAGGTACTGAATAGAAATGGGCTAAATAAAAATTTATAGCACAGATTAAGTAAAAAAACGAATCGGTTGATAGAACACATCCTGAGGCGTCAAGGTGTTGTAAGTTTGGTAATGGAAGTAAGTCTGAGGGATAAAAATTATAGAGGGAGAACATCGCTTGAATATAGTAAGGAAGTTCAAATGGATGTTAAGTTGCGGTAGTTATTCGTAGATGAAGAAGCTTGCTCAGAACAGATTAGTTTGGAGAGCTGAATCAAACCAGTCTTCGGACTGAAGACCACAACAATAACGACAGCACTAACGAGAACAGAGTAATCTGTAGCGCTGATGCAAATATTCTTCAGTATGCTAACATAGGTTGAAACAAAGCCTTATTTCGCAAATGCTGTTATTGCAGGTTTGTTGACAATGAGTCACAATCTTTTCCAAAAATTTATGAACACCGCGTAAAATGCCAATACACACTAACTGTTGCGTTCTATAATTACATTCACAATATTCACTTTCAAAGCTTGCTTGTTCGTTTCCAGGAATGAAGTAAATGTTTGCTTTTATTCAGTGCGTTTGGTAATAATTGTAGTGAATATTCTCATATTGGTTAAATGTGAAAATCATTACCTCAAAGGAATTGAAACTTTTTTGTCACTAATTAGAACTTATTGGTACAAAATGCAGACAGATAAATCATACCTCATGGCGTATGTGCAGCGTACAGTAGAAAGGTTAACTGAGTACCGTGTACGCCATTGTTCGGAAGTTGACAGTATTATTTGTATATCTTGCGTGTTGCCTTAGAGACGACTCGTGGAGTTATTCTTTGTCGCTTATTCTTTTCGAGATAGGTACAACAACCTTAAAAATTACAGTGGTTAATTGAAGGAATACTTTTACACCTTTCCAAAGGACTACGCTGTTCACCAAAATTATCCTACTGTTCGCTGTTCGTTTATTTTAGGTTCGATTTCGTGTTAATAAAATGCACTATTTTTCTCCATTTCCGTTAATTCTCGCACTCGCACACTTTGGATTTTATGCTCCCTCCTACTACGCCGTCCTAACTACATGTCATGCAATTTCTGCACTGCATTCCCACTGAATACGTACCTGTATTGTGAACGATTGCCGGAGATTAGATGGGTAGATCGCGTAACTAATGAGGAGGTTCTAAACAGAATTGGACAACAAAGAAGTTTATGACACAATCTGATTAGAAGAAGGGATCGGTAGGTAGTACACAATCTGAGACATCAAGGGATCAACATTTTAGTACTGGAGGGAAGCACGGAGGTAAAAATCGTAAAGAGAGACCAATAGATGAATACAGTAAGCTGGTTCAGAAGGATTTAGGTTGCAGTAGTTATTCGTAGATGAAGAGGCTGCACAGGATAGAGTAGCATTGAGAGCTGCGTCAAACAAGTCTTTGGGCTGAAGATCACCACAACAACAACAACAAGATTCTCTCTACATCGAATCTCTAGTTACGAATCTATTAGATGTGGTGATCTCTCGAACTTGCTATCCATTATCTTAACAACAAGTCCGTAGATAACTCGTCAGAGTTCATTTCCTCCAAAGTTCCGTCTGTTGCTGTTACTTTACTGCTAACTTCCTCATAATTTTTATTTACGTCACTCATTTCTTGCAACTGCTTACTCTGAGTACCTTTGATCTCATCTTTAATTCATTCAAAATTTCGTCTGTTTTCTCCCTATCTTTCTCAGCCTCTGCTCTATCTTTCTTAGCCTCTTCTCTGTCTTTTTCAGCTTTTTCTTGGCCTTTCTTAGTCTCTTCTCTCCAGCCCTTAAATTTCTTCATTAAGTCGCCGCCCATTTTGCTAATTATTCCAAATCATCACTAAATATTCTGTACTTTACTCAGTTCACGAATCTCCCACTAACAAATTTCCTCAACAGTGCAAAACTAGCGTAATGCAACCACTATTTAAAATCTCACCACAGTTCTACCACAAATCTACGCTACACGCTACAATACTGAATAATAACCAGTAACGTCACTGATGTACTAGATGGAAAGTTGATTTACTTTTGCTTAATGCTTGTCAATGTGTATCGCCTCCTCCTGGTTCGTCGAGACGGCGAAGCTTATGGCGGTGCTGTAGCTGCTGCTGAAGCCACTGACAAGGCTGCTGCTGGTGACTCTGCTACTGCTCCCAGGCTGCGTCTCGGTTTGCTCTCGCTCGTGACTAATGCTACTGGTTGAGAACCGTCATCACCTGGATACACCTTATATCTACTCTTAACCTACACATTGCCCTATTAATTTACGTAAATGAGTCCCTTCGGTCTAAATATGATTCTAAAATTCCTTGACTATTGCTCAACATTCTACGCTAATAGATAAATATATACCAGATCTAATTCAATTATACGCTTTGGAAAATTTCACGACTTTAATGAACAATGACGGTAAGGAACTCTCTACTCTTTGTAGTCTATTTCATTCACAGAATGTGTTTGGAATTAAGCACATCCTGAAACACAGGGTCGCCACTTTAAATATGTGCTGTGTTGTGCCACTCTTGATCTATGTAGAGTGGCGAGGCGAGACGTGTCTCTTATCTGTACACTGACAATAGCCCTGCATTCAAGATTAGACACACCTCGTTCCAGTACTAATATAAATCGTCAAATTTTAGTCTAAGATGTTTCATCGTGTGAATGCAGTAGGAACTGAGCACAAACTACCAATTCGATTAAAAGAGAAGTAGACAGGTTAGATGCCCCTATTATATCGTACACGCCGTCAATACTACACTCGTTAATAGTATTGCAATGCGTTGAAGTGGTGAATTGTCAACACACTTTAGTATTGGCATTTCTCATTATAGCAATTAGGAATTTATTAAATCTTGTGCACGTACTTTCTCTGAAGCATAAAAGCTCTCGTTCAATGGACCGTAACGTTGGTTTCCATTGATAACAACAGTTCAGCAACTTTCAGTTAAATTGCTTTCGTTTACCCCGTAACCTGCGCCGACTATGGCGTTAGTATTCAAAATTTAAACAATTGAAACCTCTGAATGACACCAAAAACTTGATAACCTGGTATAACTATAGCTATCGCTGGTTATTTACGTTACTCACGCTAACGATCTGTATAGTTTACTACGCGAAAATCTTTCACTCGCTGCTATACAACAAAATCACCTGAAAACGCGGAATAAATACTTACCGTGACCAATGTTCCACTTATTTATGGTGAATCTCAATTTTGTACTCCCTTATTCAGTTAAATTTAATAAACCATCTCTTATATTACAGTTCCGAAGGAAGCAACCAAAGTTATAATTTAATTGCAAACGAGCGATATAGCGATAGCTATCTCTGTCGTACTATTAACTCCCTTACGATCTGTAAACGCTCTTTCTTATTGTCCCTTTTCCTTATTTCTTTCTCTTTAAATCCTTGAATTAGCCTTTAAGTGAATAAAGAAGTTAATACTTTGCCTTTTCTTAAATGGAACCTAATTAAATCCTTTTTCTCTAATCACAAATTTATCTCGTAATAAAAAAATCTCGATAAGACAATAATTCTTTGAGTCTTGCTCTTGGAAACCTGGAAAAACTGACTTATCTTTGCGAGAACTGGCTTTTAATTACTTTGCGTCAGTGCACCTCTTTATTATTTACGACACTTGCGTATCTTTCTGTGGGGATTCAATCTTGCCCACTGTAAGGTGGACTCTGAATTCAGAATTAAGTTTGATTTTTGTTTATTGGAATCAGATTAGTATTTCATATACAACTTTTATGTCAACGAGTGACATTCGAAAAATCTAGGTCCCACTCAAATCGGGATAGGACAGACAAAACAAAAACACAAACAGACGTTTTACGTGCCACCACCACTTTTGTACTGATTTTGATACACCGATCAACGCTTATCCACTTGAGGTGCTGGAAATCGCGTTCCCTCTAACAGTCCCTAACTTAAATTTGCTACTCGTCACCCTTCCGAGCAATGGAATTGAATATTGTCGAATAACATTAATTGATTCCGTTCGGACACGAAGTCTGTCTTCAAAGATTAGGGTCACAAAATTTACGAGCAACAATAACTGTGTCCTAAGTCGTGCAGATTCTGCTTTCTGGCTCTACAAAACACCAGCTGGGACTTAAACTCAATGGTACACAAAATCACAATTATTACGCTACTAACCCTATAGTGCGTACTCAAAATATACGCCAACATAAACCGCTCAACACTCAGGTACCTTGGAGTGGGCGTCCAAAATCACACAAATACCGCGACAGCTCAATTACCTTCGAGCGTGCTTGAATACAACACCCACCAACTTAAACCAGACTCTAGAGTCTTTTGAGCACCAGGAATACGACGAATAGGACTCTAAATCCAGTCCAATGCCTGACTAACATTTTCAAACATCAACTTCTCCAAATGCGGTACATAGTTTCACCAAAATTAGAGCGTAAGTTTACAACAGCACGCTAGGCCGTTACTTCCTACACAACGTGATCACTAACAAACTTCATCCACGCGATTCCAGCGTCAGTTAACCAGTTCCTCCACTTATACGATCGTAGCAAAAATCTCTCCAGCGCTACGGCCCAAAATAAACTCAAGTCAATTACTTTAACGTACCCTACTTTATTTCGCGGAACAATATAAACTGTAGCAGATACTCTGCTAAACAAGTCTAACAACTCGGTCACACTAAATTCTGATCCACAACACCGATCGAATACTAACATAATACTTCAATAACACTTCTTGACGATATTCCCATAAAAGTTATGAATTGCGATCCCTCCTATATCTGCGATCTTTTCGGGTGTCAAAGGTAGAAGTAAACAGATTGAACTTCTATTTTTTTTCTGCACGCAGTACATCATACTGGGATAGAATTCTTTATGTTTCTCGTGGTTTTAACACATAGAAAGCACTGTCAGTCACCAACAGGAAAATTTCTCTTCCCTGTCTTTTCCTGGCCAAAGAATGCGTAGGGCATACCTGACAGTGCGGGCTACAACACTGTGATTCGTTTTCTCCAGTTCTTTACACAGGAGTAGGCGGAGTTTTCCTGGTGGTGTGGAATGTAATTTCCCCACCAAGACATTAGCTATAAATCTGTCACGATGTTAGGGGCCTCGTCGATTGGAAGCCAACTATAGTGCTCACCAACATCTGTTTTCATATAACGGCAGTTTTTTTATGCATCTGATTCAAACAATTTTGCGTAATGTCGTCTTGCCTGGTATTCTGCGGCCGCTGATACTCTTCCGGTTGGAGAAGACAACGAAGAAGACTGGTAGATAAAATTAATGACAAAAATAACCCGTGTTTACTTACTTGTTTGAGACAGGCTTGACAAAACATTACTCGGTTGTTAGTTGTGAAACTGGAGTCGTCACCAATCTGTTGCTGGAGAAGAAAATTTTTTGAGGATTTCTGTTTAGGCATGCAGAATTACACTCAGCGTGCCCTACTCGGTGCGAGTCAACGCAACTCGCAACTTTGCTTCATAACTACAAAAATAAATAAACTCAAGCACCACTAATTTGTTTCTTTAATATACAGGGTTATTACAAATGACTGAAGCGATTTCACAGCTCTACAATAACTTTATTATTTGAGATATTTTCACAATGCTTTGCACACACATACAAAAACTCAAAAAGTTTTTTTAGGCATTGACAAATGTTCGATATGTGCCCCTTTAGTGATTCGCAGACATCAAGCCGATAATCAAGTTCCTCCCACACTCGGCGCGGCATGTCCCCATCAATGAGTTCGAAAGCATCGATGATGCGAGCTCGCAGTTCTGGCACGTTTCTTGGTAGAGGAGGTTTAAACACTGAATCTTTCACATAACCCCACAGAAAGAAATCGCATGGGGTTAAGTCGGGAGAGCGTGGAGGCCATGACACGAGTTGCTGATCATGATCTCCACCACGACCGATCCATCGGTTTTCCAATCTCCTGTTTAAGAAATGCCGAACATCATGATGGAAGTGCGGTGGAGCTCCATCCTGTTGAAAGATGAAGTCAGCGCTGTCGGTCTCCAGTTGTGGCATGAGCCAATTTTCCAGCATGTCCAGATACACGTGTCCTGTAACGTTTTTTTCGCAGAAGAAAAAGGGGCCGTAAACTTTAAACCGTGAGATTGCACAAAACACGTTAACTTTTGGTGAATTGCGAATTTGCTGCACGAATGCGTGAGGATTCTCTACCGCCCAGATTCGCACATTGTGTCTATTCACTTCACCATTAAGAAAAAATGTTGCTTCATCACTGAAAACAAGGTTCGCACTGAACGCATCCTCTTCCATGAGCTGTTGCAACCGCGCCGAAAATTCAAAGCGTTTGACTTTGTTATCGGGTGTCAGGGCTTGTAGCAATTGTAAACGGTACGGCTTCTGCTTTAGCCTTTTCCGTAAGATTTTCCAAACCGTCGGCTGTGGTACGTTTAGCTCCCTGCTTGCTTTATTCGTCGACTTCTGCGGGCTACGCATGAAACTTGCCCGCACGCTTTCAACCGTTTCTTCGCTCACTGCAGGCCGACCCGTTGATTTTCACTTACAGTGGCATCCAGAAGCTTTAAACTGTGCATACCATCGTCAAATGGAGTTAGCAGTTGGTGGATCTTTGTTGAACTTCGTCCTGAAGTGTCGTTGCACTGTTATGACTGACTGATGTGAGTGCATTTCAAGCACGACATACGCTTTCTCAGCTCCTGTCGCTATTTTGTCTCACTGCGCTCTCGAGCGCTCTGGCGGCAGAAACCTGAAGTGCGGCTTCAGCCGAACAAAACTTTATGAGTTTTTATACGTATCTGTAGTGTGTCGTGACCATATGTCAATGAATGGAGCTACAGTGAATTTATGAAATCGCTTCAATCATTTGTAATAGCCCTGTACCTCTCCGTTGTCGGATGGCGTTTAAGTAAAAGCTGGCCGGGTATGTCCCAACGCAGCGTTGTATGGACATATTCTCAAAGCAACAATGTGGTAGCAATGCGTGGTACATAATGCTGATTTTAGTGCGGGCTGTATTTCTTATACCTTCCGAACTACAAATATTAGTAGGCTCAAGTTTCACCGATGCAGCAGTGTGCTGACAGATGATCCAGTTATGACAAGCAACATTGTACCATACACTTTCTTGATCTCAAAGCTGTGAATAATTTTATTTATTATGCCCTTTATTAAAATGCGAAAATCCACATCACTGATTTTCCTCAGTATTAATTCAGGAAAGCTATTAAAAAAACAATATGCAGCTGCAAACGTCCGCCGGCCGGGGTAGCGGAGCGGTTCTAGGCACTTCAGTCCGGAACCGCGCGACTGCTACGGTCGCAGGCTCGAATCCTGCCTCGGGCATGGATGTGTGTGATATCCTTAGGTTAGTTAGGGTTAAATAATTCTAACTTCTAGGGGACTGATGACCTCAGATGTTAAGTCCCATAGTGCTCAGAGCTATTTGAACCATTTTTTGCAAACGTCCTCTTTAAAACCTTCTTTTTTCTGAAGTCCTATTTAGACCCTTTTAGGCCTTTAAGTGACATTTAGCCACTTCTAGATTCTATAAGGTTGAAACTTTCAAATCCGGAACCTGCTGCCGGCCGGAGTGGCCGAGCGGTTCTAGGCGGTACAGTCTGGAACCGCGCAATCGCTACGGTCGCAGGTTCGAATCCTGCCTCGGGTATGGATGTGTGTGATGTCCTTAAGTTAGTTTAAGTAGTTCTAAGTTCTAGGGGACTGATGACCTCAGAAGTTAAGTCCCATAGTGCTCAGAGCCATTTGAACCATTTGAACCGGAACCTGCTAATGACCTATCGAGCACGGAGGTACAGTCAACAGCAGCGGTGTTCAAATACCCGCCAAGTAACCTGGATTTAGATTTACAGTGGCTTCTTAAGGTAGTTTCATGTGAATGATTTCGCGAGCGGTTTCTTTCGTCATCCTTGTCCAGTCCGAATTTGTGTTCCACCTGTAATGAGTGACTATAGCGAGCTTCAAAATGTCCTGGATAGAATCTGTGTTCGCCGCAGTGAATGACAGCTTCTTTTAAATGTTAATACGGATGGATGGAAGAACGTTATCGCAGTCTTAACGTTGTATTGTTCGACACAGTCACGTCGGTTAAACATCCAATCATAACGTTGCGAATAGAGCAATGGAGCAAATGCATTTGCTTAGCTGTAAGGAAGGGGGATGGCCTAGTTGTGTTTGCTGGGAAGACCAAGGAAAATGTAGCAGACCTATAAAGAAGACTCCGGGGAGCACGCGACCCGTTCTTGAGCAATGTTCGAGTGTTTGGCATCTCAGCAAGTCGAGCTGAAGGAAGACATCGACGCATTTAAAAGGTGTGCTGCTAGATTTAGTACTGGTCAGTTCGATTAGTGTAGGTTTTACGGAAATGCTCCGTGGGCCCACAAGGGAATCCTTGAAGGGAAGAAGACGATCTTATCCAACCACAATGTTGAGGAAATGTAGAGAAATAGCACTTACGACAGACTTCAGAATGATTCTTCTGCCTCCAACACTCATCTTCCGTAACGGTCTGAAGATAAAGATTTTTTTACAGGTGTTAAACCCAGTCAGTTTTCTGTTACTCCGTTAGCGACTGAAACAGAAAAAGGAATTACTGGTAAAGGTACTGTCTGCCATACACTGAACAGAGTAGCTTACGAACTATGTAGATGTAGATATAAACCTTGTTGACCGAGCGTTAAACCTCAATCTTCTTTCTTTTATAATGACCACCATGTGGACGGGACATTAAATTCCAAGCATCCCTCGCCTTCCACTGCTCCCTGGTGCTGACAAGCACGTTTTCCGTGTTATGGGATTGTGCTCGCTCGTTTTCCTTTCTCTATGGAATTTATGTCCGGGACAATTCCTTATAAGACGAGCGAACATTGGCTCGTTCCTCGGCCTCCTTGACTTTCATAACTAGGCGCATTAGGATTCGTGTTCTGCCTCTCACTTCCACTTCTGACAACAACACAACAACAGCGTTACTCGTAACATCTGGTCATTTCGGCCGATTATAGGTGCAGCTACTGGCAACAGATCTTAACGAAAAGATTCACTGAGCTACTGGTGCGGTGTTAGCTCAGTATCTCCTTCCAGATTAGCCGACTGACCTTTTTGAGAATATACCCTTGATAAATGCCACACGCAAAATCTGTCAAGTATTGGAGTACTGGTAATACTGAACTAATGATGTCCACTTGAAGCAAATATCGCTCAAGTGCTCTTGACATCTCAAGGCTGAGTTTGTCGGTTTTGAAGTGACCCTTATTTTTACACCCAGATAGTTATCACTTATGACCTGTACAAAGAGCTGTACTTAATTACCTAACATTCTCTGCGCCTCATATCCTGTTCCAATCCTTCCTACTGGGGTGTCCGTCATCGACTTGCCTGGCTAATCCGTATGATTTTTAACATTAAGAGTTCAATGGCTATAATGAGGGTGTGCATAGTAATACAGTTTC
This sequence comes from Schistocerca serialis cubense, assembly GCF_023864345.2. Lineage (NCBI taxonomy): Eukaryota > Metazoa > Arthropoda > Insecta > Orthoptera > Acrididae > Schistocerca > Schistocerca serialis. Next base: position 698,342,625 of record NC_064641.1, on the reverse strand, counting down.
TGTTGTGTTGACAGGAACAAAACACGTCGTCCACACCAACAGTAGTCATAAAGTACTTAAAAAATCAAGCTACGACAGTTGAAATCGATGCTATTATACCTCTTTACGTATTTGCCTTTCAATGTGACACATTATTTCTCAGTGGTGGATGACGTAATAGACATCTTGGTTGTAGAAGTGTGCACTGCAGCTGTTCAAGAAGCGTCTTACATAGAAAATGACTTCGTCTTCATTTTAGAAATGCCTGCCACGAAATGGTTTCTTCATCCAGGGAGAGAGGAGAAAATCGTTTGGTGTCATGTCAGGAGAAAATACAGGGAGGAGACAAAATTTGGTAGCTCAAAGGAGCAGCATGTACGACTGTATCTGGTGCAGAGTGAGCTGGGGCATTCTCATGGAGGAGAAACACCCCTCTGATAGCTTCCCACGATGCATCGTTCTTAACAGTCTCCCAGTAACTTGAGCAGGTAATTTCAATAATATGATCTTGTGATGGTTTGTCTCTTAAGTGCTTAATGTGACTGTACCATACGAAGGCAGTTCCAAAAACACTCGACATCATCCTTCCCATGATGGTTGGATCTTAGCATTTTTGACAGTGGTGAATCCACATATTTCCTTGGTTTGCTTAGATCCTTTGTCTCAGGGTCAGAGTGATAGCCCCAGGACACCTCCACTGTGGTTAGGAGGTTAAAGAAGTCAATGTAACAGTTCTGCTTCTGTGCTTGTTCCAAGAAATTTTTGGAACTTGTGACAGTGTTACGCGGCCTTTTCTTTTATATCAGTCCCATAGTGATAGAAGTTGAAGAAATGAATTAAAATATGTGCTATGGTCGGGACTTGTAGCTAGGTCCCCCGCTTACCACACGGATGTGCTAGCCACTACACCACCATAACAGCATAAGTAAGCAGTGCTGTATGGATACCCTGGTCCAGGGGTTCCCAACAAAATTTTCTCGAGGACCCCCTCATAGAGCCTGACTGGTACCGTGTCATATCACAGTATCAAGTACGTAAAAAGCCAAATTAAGAGTCTTTTTATACGTTTTCTATTTTTGGTACTTAGAAAAAACGTTGACGTTCATTATTGAAAAAATATTGAGCTTAAAACTTTTTCAATTTAGCCATCATTGTTATTGTTAAATTTTTGATTATTGCTCAAAATCTTTTTCTTCAAATCTGGGTGTTTAGTATAACAAACTCCTTAAAAAAATAATGGCCGGATGTCGTCTGAAATGTGAGTTTCTGTGTAAAGTGACTGTCAGTTGTCAGCTGCAAAGAGACAGCGCGCGCAGTCTAAGGCATACAGCAGAACTACTTGCCTGTATCTAATTCTAGTTTTGCACTAGAGTGTGCTAGTGTCAGTTGGCTCTAGGAGGACGCTAGACGCAGAAGATATTCTAATAGCATCTTGCGGACCCCTCTGGCATTGCTCGGGGACCCCTAGGGGTCCGCGGACCACCTTTTGGGAACCACTGCCCTAGTCCAATGTCCTTCAAGTTACGCTTCTAGCCTATTTTCCCCTTTTTAAATCAGGGGAAAAACAGGCTGAGGGCGTGTACTGATATTTGTGTTTGAGAGGGCACCGGACTAGAGTAGTCCATGCAGTGGTGTTACCTATACCGCTACGGCGGTGTGATAGCTAGCACCTCTGTGTAATAACCAAGGGACCTAGCTTCAAGTCCCGGCCATGGCACAAAGTTTAATTCATTTTTTCAACTTCTACCATTATCATAGATTAAGTTGAGACTCGTATGTCTCAAAGAAAATTTAATTCCAACAGTCCTATCATGTATGTAAAATTATGATGCGAATACAAAAAAATGGTTCAAATGGCTCTGAGCACTATGCGACTTAACTGCTGAGGTCATCAGTCGCCTAGAACTTAGAACTAATTAAACCTAACTAACCTAAGGACATCACACACATCCATGCCCGAGGCAGGATTCGAACCTGCGACCGTAGCGATGCGAATACAAATTGGATCGCAATAATTAACTGACGCCGAGAAATGTGATACATAATAGTATTGCATTGTATTGAACTGGCGACCTAGAAACGACGTAGAGGCTTTATACCAGCCGTAGCCCTCAGTAGTTCACAACCCCACAACAGGCTACAGCAGTCCATTCACCCCACCGCCGCCCCACACCGAACCCAGGGTTACTGTTCGGTTCGGCCCCCAGTGGACCACCCTGGGAACGTCTCACACCAGACGAGTGTAGCCCCAATACTTTCTTGGAAGAGTAACTATTGTGTACGCGTACGTGGAGAAAGTGTTTGCGCAGCAATCGCCGACGTAGTGTAACTGAGGCAGAATAAGGGGAACCAGACCGCATTCGCCGAGGCAGATGGAAAGCCGCCTTAAAAACCACCCACAGGCTGGCCGGCACACAGGACCTCGACACTAATCCGCCCGGCGGATTGGTGCCGGGGACCGGCACGCCTTTCCGCCCGGAAAGCAGTGCGTTATACCTCGCGGCTAGCCGGGTGTGGGGGAGGGGGGGGGGCAATTCAACCTTTAGTTTGACCTGTGTATGTTATGAGTTGGAACAAGCCGCTATTTATACCGATCATCATTAATTGCTGCAGAAATACAGGGTTATTACAAATGATTGAAGCGATTTCACAGCTCTACAATAACTTTATTATTTGAGATATTTTCACAATGCTTTGCACACACATACAAAAACTCAAAAAGTTTTTTTGGGCATTTACAAATGTTCGATATGTGCCCCTTTAGTGATTCGGCAGACATCAAGCCGATAATCAAGCTCCTCCCACACTCGGCGCAGCATGTCCCCATCAATGAGTTCGAAAGCATCGTTGATGCGAGCTCGCAGCTCTGGCACGTTTCTTGGTAGAGGAGGTTTAAACACTGAATCTTTCACATAACCCCATAGAAAGAAATCGCATGGGGTTAAGTCGGGAGAGCGTGGAGGCCATGGCATGAATTGCTGATCATGATCTCCACCACGACCGATCCATCGGTTTTCCAATTTCCTGTTTAAGAAATGCCGAACATCATGATGGAGGTGCGGTGGAGCACCACCCTGTTGAAAGATGAAGTCGGCGCTGTCGGTCTCCAGTTGTGGCATGAGCCAATTTTCCAGCATATCCAGATACACGTGTCCTTTAACGTTTTTTTCGCAGAAGAAAAAGGGGCCGTAAACTTTAAACCGTGAGATTGCACAAAACACGTTAACTTTTGGTGAATTACGAATTTGCTGCACGAATGCGTGAGGATTCTCTACCGCCCAGATTCGCACATTGTGTCTGTTCACTTCACCATTAAGAAAAAATGTTGCTTCATCACTGAAAACAAGTTTCGCACTGAACGCATCCTCTTCCATGAGCTGTAGCAACCGCGCCGAAAATTCAAAGCGTTTGACTTGGCATCGGGTGTCAGGGCTTGTAGCAATTGTAAACGGTTTGGGTTCTGCTTTAGCCTTTTCCGTAAGATTTTCCAAACAGTCGGCTGTGATACGTTTAGCTCCCTGCTTGCTTTATTCGTCGACTTCCGCGGGCTACGCGTGAAACTTGCCCGCACGCGTTCAACCGTTTCTTCGCTCACTGCAGGCCGACCCGTTGATTTCCCCTTACAGAGGCATCCAGAAGCTTTAAACTGAGCATACCATCGCCGAATGGAGTTAGCAGTTGATGGATCTTTGTTGAACTTCGTCCTGAAGTGTCGTTGCACTGTTATGACTGACTGATGTGAGTGCATTTCAAGCACGACATACGCTTTCTCGGCTCCTGTCGCCATTTTGTCTCACTGCGCTCTCGAGCGCTCTGGCGGCAGAAACCTAAAGTACGGCTTCAGCCGAACAAAACTTTATGAGTTTTTGTACGTATCTGTAGTGTGTCGTGACCATATGTCAATGAATGGAGCTACAGTGAATTTATGAAATCGCTTCAATCATTTGTAATAGCCCTGTAGTTATAGCCATATATCTTTCCTGTTCTACACAGGTTTGTAACGTCCTTTGCACTGGTGTCTATTACTGCTATTGCATCTACACTATTCTCCAGCATCGGACATACGTAATAGTACCACTGACTTTCAGTGGCTGGCTAATCTAATTTACTCTTCGTTTACTATTTTACTCGAATTTGCATGCCTTATAAGAGGACGTCGAAATTAAATTAAGTTGAGGCGACACAGCTGTGGAGTCATGTAGGCCACCACCCTTGGAAACTTTTTCGGAAGGGAGAGCAGGGAGGCCAGTATATCAGTTGACTGCCGGCCACCGGACAATCTTTTGTAGCGCTACCGTTAGGTGCCCAAAGCACCGCAGATAAATACAGTTAAGAACTCCTGTGGTGTAAGGCCGCCGCTGTGAGTGCTTTTACAATCTAGAAGTGGAATAACAAGCAACGCTGTTTTTAGTGAAGTCCAGGAAGGGACTGTTGCGCACAAAACGTAGAAAGCTGTGTTTTCTCCGGTAAATGCCGGGTGCTGCAGACGCTGTCTCGAAAGAGGAGTGGGTAGCCCAGTTTTGGGACGCTTTGAAGGCATGAGATGCCGCTCGACATTCACTTCACAAACACCAAATGCTTATGAAACGCAAGAGCTGCCAGGATTTGCTAATATGAGTAAACTGGAGGTTAGAGAGAGTAATTTGACTGTGCCAGTGATGACGGACCTCACTGGTCACAGAGAGAGATCGAAAGAGACTGAGACGCCTTTTTCAGTGTTAAAAGGTAGGACGTGTATTATTCGTAAACCTCCTAAAGAACGGGTCAGGGAAATGGAGCAACGTTTTCTAAGGAACATTTTTACCGGCCAGCCCACGTAAGATCCGTAGCCCATCCAGTCTGAATAGAGTAAAGAGAGAAACGCGGAAATGCGAGTCTTCCCTTTGGTGAACATTCAGTACGAAGTTGCTTCTTCTTACGTCTTCTTTTGACAGAGGCTTGTTACTACTTCCTCATGAGATCGAGCCGCAACTGCTTGACATGCGTAGGTACATTAAAGCTATTCCGTAGAGCTTCATTACTTCGAGCGTCACTTTGAATATGTGTATTCAGATTCACTGACCAGCTTGTCTGAAATACGATCACAGGTTCAACGCACTCCTTTCTTTAGTGCTAACATCATGACAGTCACGGTAGCACTTCGCGATTGCAGTTGTTTCATTTACGCGATTATTATAATCCTTTTATGAGATGTGTAAATATTTTATTAGAATAATGCGAAATGCATTCAATGAGTAATGCTACACATTTTTTTCTGGGTCTATTTCGGTTGAAAAAATATCGAATTTGTTGAGGGACATCGTGGATATTTCCTTTTCAACCCCTATAACTCATGAAGTTCCGATATGTGGCGGCGCTATACACAGCCTTCAAAATGGTCTGTGTAGCCGAGGTGCGTTCCAAGCGGAGAGGTGTCCCTGAGTTTCTTTCGGTGGAAAATCAGAGCGTTGCAGCTATTCACAAGTGTTTGCAGAATGTCTACAGAAACCTGGCAGTGAACAAAAGCACGGTGAGTGATTGGGCGAGGCGTTTGTCATCATTGCCAAAAGATGGCGTAAATTTGTCCTATCTCCCGAGTGCCGGACAGCCAAACACATCTGTGACTCGCGCAATGTTGGGACGTGCGGACACTCTCATTCCAGCTAATCGACGATAAACGAACTTCTCCTTCTCCATGATAACTCAAGGCCTCGTACAAGTCTGCACACACGAGAAGAGCTCACAAGACTTCTTTGGACTCTTCGTCCTCATTTAACCTACAGCCCGGATCTCGCACCTCCCGACTTCCGTCTGTTTGGACCGATAAAGATAGATACTGCGGGTAGCAGTACGTGGATGATGAAGAGGTTATTGATGAAGCAAGACGTTTGCTCCGATGTCGGAAAGTAGAGAGGTACCATGTGGGCAAACAGGCCCTGCCCGTAAGGTAGTGTAAGCGCATTTAATGGAACTCACGTTAAAAAATAGGGGTTTGTAGCCAAAAAAGTGGGGAATAATATGGTTTATTGTAATACCAAATAAAACCAACCTTCTTCTAGAAATAAACGTGTTGCATTACTTATTGAACGCCCCTCGTATTATCGCTCCTTCTCGAATTTTTATTTTTATGGAATGAGCCAAATTAATTGTTAATCTTGTTTCATTTAGTAATAATTTAATTCCTGATTCATTATCTTGGGGCGGTGTGATTAATATCTTCACCGAAGAGTCAAGCAGTATATTGCTCCCTCCTACGTATATCTCGCGAGGAGACCATGAGGATAAAATCAAAGAGATTAGAGCCCACACAGAAGCATACCGACAATCCTTCTTTCCACGAACAATACGAGACTGGAATAGAAGGGAGAACCGATAGAGGTACTCAGGGTACCCTCCGCCACACACCGTCAGGTGGCTTGCGGAGTATGGATGTAGATGTAGATGTAGATTTAACAAAGGTCCGGTACAGGGCCCAGTTTCCTCATCTCCAACTTTGAATCACACGACCGTAATCTACCAAGAGCAACTGCGGAATCCAGAGGGCGATGACATTTGCCATGCAAGACGTTGAAAAGTTCTTTTTTTCTCTCTCTTTTCGGTCATCAGGGTCACCACTCCTCTCGCCATTCCCAATTCTTCGCAGAGAGTTGGTCTGCTACTTGAGTCTTCCTCATTCGAAGTCGCTTGGCCACATTGACAACATCTGCGCCATCTAAATACTGTGTCACGTGACGGTGTATAGTTGCTAAACAGTTATACCAGCTCAGCGTGGATTGTAATGGCGCTGTTTCCCTTCAAATATGGAAAATGAATTAGCGCACGATATTTACATTTGTTAATGTACTGCGCCGTTTTCTTTCGTCTCTCCTAGCTTCTTGCTACGATAGAGTCTATAAGTTTTAGCGCCTAGCATAGAAAAACGGTCTATCTGTTATTCTTATTTAAATTCTTCGGTGATGTCAGTGTGAAAAGTGTGCTGAGACTTCGCCTCTCGTCACACGCCATTGTTCTGGTGGGTCTTCAGTGTGTGCTTGTCATGCTGGCACAACAGCGCTTATAATTTATTTTAACTCGTCCCCCTGTTTTCTTACTTGAGGGTGGACCTTCATGGAATTGGTCGAGAATGCCAATTTTCAATTAATTTTTTATTTATTAATACAACACATGGTCATTAAGTTCCCAAAGTTTCAAAGATGAAATCGCATCCGAAGTGCCTGAAAAACAGTTAAACGTGTAAAATCGAATACTGACGAATATGTAAAGTGCATCTTGTCAACAGCCGTCTGATGATGAACTTATCAGTTCGAAATCGGTTACGGCGCTATTTACTTAAATAAATAGCATTATTAATAGTGGCTGATTGCTGTCTTCTTCTTTGTAAGAATCAACCTACATTAATTATAAGCAGCCACGGTCAGTTTCTGACAAAATAGAATTAAACGTGTCTCGCGACCTTCCTGCCATGCCCACATTTTGAAGCAACTATTCAATACCAGCTCGGTGAACAGCGATTCCGTGGATTACTTTCAAGCAAACTTATACGGGATGCATCTAGAAGGCTGTAATATGTGCTCTTTGGTTTTATAGATCTTCTGTGACTCTGTTCCGTTGCAAGATGGAAAAGGCATTGGTGGACACAACAGACGCACAAAGAAAATGATGTACACTCTTCAAGTGTATCATGGCAAGGCTATCAAACAAAATCTGTCCAGTGTAAGTGACATGAAAAGCGCGTATGTGGTATGTATTTCCAAATTGTGTCAACAGATAAACTTCCCATTCATCATCTGCGCCACATTAGCTGGTGTAAATATCTACAGGCTCTGAGGAATAATAACCACTATATTCACAAGTAGAGCCTTCACAATTGTATCCTGGATGTTGCTAAGCCCACTTACAGGTCTCTGGCCAATCCTGACCCACTAAAAAATTGTGTTCACTGTAAAATCGAGATCCAGATGAGTCTCTAAATTCACTTACATGGAAACGATGCCCTACAACCACGTTTTCTTCTCCTAAGTTATCAGAATTTCAACTTAAGATGCAGTTCTTGTTTTTAATGATAGGAACATAGGTAGGATGAAGATATTAGTCAGAATGGGCTTTAACATAGAAAGTTTCAGTCTTGACATCTTGAGAAAAATAGATTCACAGCGCCTCTCTGCAGCTGAAAAGTCAGTACAAGACCTGGTAAAGTACGGAAGGCAGAGAGCAAGCAAACAGAAGAGAAGCCTTGAAGTGAAAGAGGACCCTGAGTACAAATCTGGGGCCTTCTGAAGAGGTGACGTAAGAAAAAAATGTTAGGTTGAGCTTTAAATTGCGTTTCCCGAAAATTATGTTTTTTAAAAGTTTATCTGCCTCTTTCTCAGAATCTATGAAGACTAGAACTATCAAAATATGTACACTTATTTCTATAAATCTAATAAATGTTGTCTGAAGAGTAAATATTGAATTTCTGAGTGTGAACTGAGATATGAGGTAAAGTGCTTGGAATTTGCCACGAATTTTATATTATACTTTTCTCACCTTATTTGTAAGACAGGAGGGACTACATTACGTCCATTTACAGCTGCTAGAACAGCGAGGGGAATCTATGAAACTCGATTTCAGCTTTGAATCTACGCTTTCAGAGAAATCTGAATCTACGCTTTCAAAGAAAGTGATATCACAGTATGTGTGTGTGTGTGTGTGTGTGTGTTTTGGGTGATTTGAGGAATAAATGAGGACAATGTACTCGAAACTGTGCCCTACTGTAAGACGGACGATAGTCTAGTAAACAACAATTTTTACTGCTTTCCAACGTATTCAGTTCTATGCCTGGTTACCCACTTTCATTTGAGAGCTATTTCGAGCAGAGAAGCTTTCAACAAGAAGGTAATTGACGGAGTGTGACGGCCGAAGTTGGCGATTAGACGACTGTAAAATAAAACTGGGTTCCCATTTCCTGCTTTCGGCTCACTTCATCGCCACGTTAACCTCCAACACAGCGGCCTGAAGAGATATGTAACCCTTATTTCACAACGTGGGGAAGCGGACAGGAAAAGGGGAAAGGAGCGTGAAATTGGCTGGCGAGGTTAGCACAGTAATTCGCGTGACCTCAGTGAAGGGTTTAATGCGTTCGACCTCTGCGAGCCACTCGCGTTGCGATGGATTCGGAGGCCGCTAAGTTTGCCCCCACCCCCTCACCTGACGGCCACCTGCTACCGCCAGCAATTACAGCAAATCGAGTTATTGTTATGAAAGTTAAAGGCGTGCTCACGATACTGCGATTCCGATCCATGGAGAAAACCGACAAATAACTTTCTGCGGAGGAATGGGAGAAACATGTTGTCAGTACTCCAACTAAAATTTCTTTTGTTGCTGTTATCTGCAGCTATGAATTCGGACACTGTTGTGTTAAATTCTCATTCCGATATTTATAGAGCGAAAGGTTTAGCCAGCGAGCAGCATTCCCGGGAGCATCCGAAATGAGTCATTTGCTCATTCTGCGTGGTGGCTTCTCTCTCCACGACTGTAGTCCATAGCCGGCCGCGGTGGCCGAGCGGTCCTAGGCGCTTCAGTCGAAAACTAAGCGGCTGCTACGGTCGCACATTCGAATCCTGCCTCGAGCATGGATGTGTGTGATGTCCCTAGGTTAGTTAGGTTTAAGTAGTTCTAAGTTCTAGGGGACTGATGACCATAGATGTTAAGTCCCATAGTGCTCAGAGCCATTTGAACCATTTTTGAAAATGGTTCAAATGGCTCTGAGCACTATAGGACTCAACTTCTGAGGTCAGTAGTCCCCTAGAAAAAAATGGTTCAAATGGCTCTGAGCACTATGGGACTCAACTGCTGAGGTCATTAGTCCCCTAGAACTTAGAACTAGTTAAACCTAACTAACCTAAGGACATCACACATCCATGCCCGAGGCAGGATTCGAACCTGCGACCGTAGCGGGCCCACGGTTCCAGACTGCAGCGCCTAGAACCCCACGGCCACTTCGGCCGGCGGAAACTGATGACCTCAGATGTTAAGTCCCATACTGCTTAGAGCCTACTGAACCATTTTGTAGTCCATGTCGTTTGTTAATTTGGGTTAACTTTCAGCAACTCGAGTATTCAGCTGCTTACAATATGACATTGACAGATAACGATTTCTTTCTACAGGACGAGAAACATTCGTCTGTAACAAAAGAAGAAAAATCACATCTGCTTCCGGTAGCTACGGTAAATGAATATTTGGACTACCATTATCTCTAAACCGATTGCATTTTAGATTAACAGCATTTGAACTATATAAAAATACGTTAAAAGGAATAAGATGGTATCAATAATAGAAGGCGAAAGTACATTAAAGCGCCAAAGAAATTCATGTAGGCATTCGTATTCGAGTACAGAGATACGTAAACAGGCAGAATAGGGTTCTGCGGTCGGCATCGCCTATATAAGACAACAAGTGTCTGGCGCAGTTGTTAGTTCGGTTACAGCTTTATGATAGCAGGTTATCAACATTTGAGTGAGTTTGAACGTGGTGTTTTAGTGGGCCCACGTGCATTTAAGAGGTAGCGATGCGGTGGGAATTTTCCCGTACGACCATTTAACGAGTGCACCGTGAATATTAGGAATCCGGTAAAACATCAAATCTCGGACATCACTGCGGTTGGAAAAAGATCGTGCAAGAACGGGACCAACGACAACTCAAGAGAATCGTTCAACGTGACAGAGGTGTAACCCTTCTGCAAATTGCTGCAGATTTCAATGATGGGCCACCAAAAAGTGTCAGTGTGCAAACCATTCAACGAAACATCATCGATATGGGCTTTCGGAGCTGAAGGCTCACTCGTGTGCCCTTGACGACTGCACGGCATACAGCTTTACGCCTCGCCTGGGCCGGTCAACACCAACACTGGGCTGTTGATGACTGGAAACATGTTAAAGAAACTTTCTGGCAGATTAAAACTGTGTGCCTGACTGAGACTCGAACTCAGGACCTTTGCCTTTCGCGGGCAAGTGCTCTACCATCTGAGCTACCGAAGCACGACTCACACCCGGTACTCACAGCTTTACTTCTGCCAGTATCTCGTCTCCTACCTTCCAAACTCTACAGAAGCTCTCCTGCGAACCTTGCAGAACTAGCACTCCTGAAAGAAAGGATATTGCGGAGACATGGCTTAGCCACAGCCTGGGGGATGTTTCCAGAATGAGATTTTCACTCTGCAGCGGAGTGTGCGCTGATATGAAACTTCCTGGCAGATTAAAACTGTGTGCCCGACCGAGACTCGAACTCGGGACCTTTGCCTTTCGCGGGCAAGTGCTCTACCATCTGTGCTACCGAAGCACGACTCTTTCAGGAGTGCTAGTTCTGCAAGGTTCGCAGGAGAGCTTCTGTAAAGTTTGGAAGGTAGGAGACGAGATACTGACAGAAGTAAAGCTGTGAGTACCGGGCGTGCGTCGTGCTTCGGTAGCTCAGATGGTAGAGCACTTGCCCGCGAAAAGCAAAGGTCAACATATTGCCTGATCGAACGAGGCTCGATTCAAATTGTATCGAGCGGATGGACGTGTACGGGTATCGAGACAACCTCATGAATTCATGGACCTTGCATGTCAGCAGGAAACTGTTCAAGCTCTTGGAGGCTCTGTAATGGTGTGGGGCGTTTGCAGTCGGTGCGATATGGAACCCCTGATGTCTATATATTCGACTCTGACAGGTGACACGTAAGCATCCTGTGTAATCACCTGCATCCATTCATGTCCATTGTGTATTCCGACGGACGTGGGCAGTTCCAGCATGACAATGCAACACACCGCACGTCCACAATTTCTATAGAGTGGCTGCAGGAACAATCTTCTAAGTATAAACACTTCCGCTGGCCACCAGACTCCCCAGACATGAACATTACTGAGTATATCTGGGATGCCTTGCAACGTGCGGTTCAGAAGAGATCTCCACTCCCTCATACTCTTACGGATTTATGGACAGTCCTGCAGGATTCATGCTGTCAGTTCCCTCCAGCACTACTTCAGACATTAATCGAGTCCAGGCTACGTCGTGTTGCGGCACTTCTACGTGCTCGCGGGGGCCCTACACGATATTGGGCAGGTGTACCAGTTTCTTTGGCTCTTTCGTTCAATGGAAAACTTTTATAAAATAAAATAATCCTCATAACATAATAAGATGATGTAAATTATTGATGGCGAAAAATATTTTTACTCGTTAAATGGAAAAATTTTATGGAACAGTACAAATATTAACTTTTTGTAGCTGAGTATGTTGTTTTGCAGTACAAATATAGACACTGTTTTATACGTTCCAGATCGGTGTTGCAGCAATACACTTTACAGAGTTCTGGAGCTATTTATTCAACCTTTACTTTCAATTGTGTACATTATGACTTGAAACAAGCAGCTGTTTCTATTGATCATCAGTAATTGCCGCAGCAATAGTTACAGCCATATATCTTTCAACTTCTATACAGATTTGTAACGTCCTTTGCACGTGTATCTATTATTACTATAGCATCTACACCACTCTCCAGCATCGGACATGAAACTAATTTGCTTTCAGGTGGTGAGAGCGATTCAGTGTTGGAGTAAGAGATTCACAAGTTGCAACCAATGTTAATCGAGTTGTACCCTGTGTCTGATTGTTTCTTACAAGGCAGCTTACACTTGTTTTTGTATGTCCATCCCTTTGACTGGAAGTCTTGGGGGACCACGGCTGTTTCCTGTTATAAGAAGACGAAACGCCTACATTCGTCCTTTTGATCTTATTTATTGTGTAGCTACCAGTTTCGACGCTTCAACACGCCATCTTCAGGCCTTAGTTGAAACTAAAGGGGTTATCATGATCCATATACATGCTGCATCAGTGGTCTACATAACTGATTTTCGCAGACTGTCTGCGACTGTGGTGTCAGCACTCCAACCCCAACCCTGTGTTCCGTTGCATGCGCTCTATTGCTGCATAACAGCACATATGTGAAATGGTTTGCCAACATTACAACATTTCCTGAGAGACGTCCGGCGGTAACTGCACAGTCTTCGGCCAGGCTTTTCGTATGTCCCCGTTGGGACGCGTAACGAACCAACGTTTGTCTGTTTAATCTAAACTGAATCTGCCGATACTACTTTTTCGCTTGAATGTTTCTATGCCACGTCCGTCCGTTATTGTACGATACTTGATTTTTCTGGAAAAATTTGATATGATAAAGTACTTTGCGACTACTACGGTTTCATTATTCGTTTAAATGTTAGAAAAAGGTTTATTATAATAAGGTAGTCATTCTTACTTTTTGCATAAGTTATAAACAAAAGTAAATAAAAAATTATTTTGAACAATTATGCAAATCGCATTTTACGGTAATATATAAGTTTTTAATCTGATCACATCCAGTGTAAATCACAGTTTAAATTTATATTTTTGAGAGCAGTTTGTAACTAATTTGTTATGTAACAATATCTTTCGTCAAGTGTGCGCGCCAAAAGGAACAGGCATGCTGTTCGTTGTATCGGGTAGAAATAGAAGTTGGTAGTTGGTGCATAATGCTAAGCTGAATTGCTATATTTCAAGATATTTCAACATTTTATACCTGGAACTAGTTTCAAACGATTCTAGTTTCCGAAAATTGCGAGTGTAATTACACATTGATGAAAAAATTTGCTTTCGTAAATCTTTTGAAGTGAAATTTAACTTCTGTTCTGTTTCGTGCCGTTATTCTGAAGATAGTGTGTAAACATGAAAATTGCTATTTTTCATACGTAGACAATAAATTTAGGGATGTACGCATCTTAAGCATACAGTATTCTTGTTTGAAATTTAAACCTGAGACATACTATGTAAATGCCAATTAATATTTTCACCGAGCCGCATTTTCAACCAGGAGCCAAAAAGCAGATGAGTACTGTGTCACCTCCTTTTTCAAATGCTTTAGCTCCACTGCATTAGCATTGCCAGGCATAGAAAAGTGCATTTGTATATAAAGACAGTAATTAACGCAATGAAAGTTTATGAATTATTGAGGTGGGGGTGATCAAAAACAGATGGTAAGTCCTTAATCAAGGTAAGAGACAAACCTTCTAGTCATCTACGAATCTGGTTCTTACGTCTAAACTTGTTATTGTCACTGTTCCCATGTTCTAGGGGACAATGCAAAAGATTCGTACGGTTCTTACGTTATAGTATCTTGATATATCGAAATTTTTGAGGTTTTCCATATTTACACGAATTTTATTCTTCTTGAAACAGTTTCAGCAATGTTCAACACAATGTATTTCGCACAGTTTTATTGTATATACAGTATGACCTAAGCGCCTTATCACCACAGATTGAGGAGTAAAACCGACGCAGAAATAATTATATTACGTATGTCTAGGACTCACGATGGGGCCTCTCGTGTTTTTGAATGTGTTACAGCATAAATATTTCGTAATTCCCTACCAGTGGTATTATTAGATTAATTTGGTCCATGTAAGTTAGTATTTTCCTTGTTACAATGAGACAATTTTAAAGTAAATGACATTAAACAAATACGAAGTAAATTAGAGTTAAGTCGTGCTAATATCAACATTCTCTGTAATAATTTATAAATACATTAGTATATTAATTACATCGTATTAATGGCAGTTAATTTACATTAAATGAGTAGTAATGACGTTATACTGTACAATTTTTACTAAAATATAATTTTTTTAAACTTCGTCTAGTGCATGGAATGGAAAACTAGTTTCCGAATAATACAAAACTTTAAATATGGATAACATTCGGTCATGAAAACTGATAATTATTAGCTTATTACACTATAAGTGGTATCTGATTTTACAGGAAATATTTTTTTCGGTGTAGTATGTATAACAATTGAAAAATGTGTTATAATGCATTATGAATGAATTATACGGGATGTAAGCATAAAGTTTCAAAGCGGCCATATTTCTTATCCATATTTATACATAGTACGAACGATTAGTTAGTAGCATGCAAGAAATAGGACTTGAAATATGTCTAATGCGTCAAAATAAACCCAGCAAAATATTCAGTTTCAACACAACATTCTGTGAAATTGTCATTTATTACTATACGGATATGCAGGCATTCTTGGAAAATTTCACTGATGAAACTGAATAGACATTAGTAGCTGCTATGACCACTTAGGAACAACAAAATGAACGAAGTAAATCAGTTTCTGCTGCGATATTGGCAATACCAGTCCATTCTGCAGGGCCGTACGTCGTGCCGTGTGAACTCTACCAGCTTCTGGAAGACGCATGAATAGGCGCGTCGTTCACCCATTCGTATGTGGTCTCAGAGCTAAAGCCAAACAGAGTGCTGCAGCGGCTCGCACCTCACAGAAGGTAGTTCATCTGAGCGGTTTTCGATATGCCACATGGCTTACCTACGAGGAAAAGTATCAAGCATCAATACTGTGAAGATTTACAACTTATCCTTCCAGTTTCTAAGTTCCAACGTTATTTTATTCACAGTTGTGGATTACGAGTCCTCCCATCGCGATACATTGCCCAATGAGGTCAACTTCAAAAACAGCTCACCGACAGTGCTCCACAATGTAGCAGTTTTTAACATTATTCAAAATATATGTCAAGAGACGTCACAATTTTCCATTCAAGAGGTTCTCACTGAGTGTTAACAAATCAAAACTGTCCGAACGTCCATGTTCGTTTTCAGAAAATGCACTACACCATCGAGACGACTTTCTTTAGCCATAAATGGCGTGCAGAAGAGTTACGGAGGATGGGGTTGATGTTTCTCGCACATACGTCTGGTGGGCGGTGACGGGAATTCCAAACAGGGAACGTCATGAGACGCCATTACCTCACCGTTCCGTTGGGAGAGTATGATATTCTCTTATCGTTAACGACCACAGGGAATGAGAGATAAAAATGTGTTATGACGCAAAGGCATCCACGTACGTTCGTCAAATTAACGTATTCTGTGTGAAACTCTAAGAAGCTGACATATTTCGGCAGTTCAAAGGAGCTGCGTATCCCGTCTCAACGCCTGGAAGAGCAATCCGATTAACATCCCGTGCCATTTATCGTAGGTAATGCAGGCAATACCTGTATGACGTCACCGGTTTCTCGTTCGTTTCTTAACAACGAATGTCGCATTTGATCAATTCGTGTGGCTGGATCTGCGGTAAGTAGCGATTCTGAATTTTGTTACAATTAGCTCGTTATCGAAGACAAACATATGGTGCCTTGATAATTTATGACTATCTTCTGAATTTCCTGGGGAAACAGCATCATCAAAAAGTGCAATAAAATGAGTTTACACAGCTATGAATCCGAAAAAAAATAGTTCAGACGAAGTTGCTTCGAGCAATAAAGGGATATATTTTTATATGGACTTAAATGAAGCAATTACAACAATAACTAAAATTTATTACCTGTGAGCAGACGAAATTCCAAGGGGGGTAGAAACCAAGACAAGGGCAGAAGTGTGACACCTGCTGTATTCATGAGTCAGATAACTGATCTGGCTCCACGATAAGCTATAGCTTGTCATTGTCATTTCTCCACGGAATTGGTCTTTTCAAAACATTTCCGGAAGTTTGTCCGCAAAATTTTTTTGAGTTTGCCTTTTACTTACTGTGCATGGCCTCCTTCGAAGTATTCTCCTCCACAAGTAACACACCGCTCCAAACGCCGTTTCCACTTCCGGAAGCAGTCTTGGTACACTTCTTGCTGGATCGCTCGAAGCGCCGTTTGCGAACTTTTATTTACCTCGTCTATCGATGCAAATCTTCGTCCTTTCAGCGGGATTTTCAACTTTGGAAGTAACAAAAAGGCCGCAGGGCCAGGTCTTGAAAGTACGGAGGATGGGGTAGCACAGCGATTTCGCATTTTGTGCAATAGTCACACACCAACAGGAATGAATGGGCAAGTGAGTTGTCGTGATGCAAGAGCCGTGAATTACCTCGCCAAAATTACTTCTTACATTTTCTCTCAGGCCTCGCAAACTTCCGGGTAGTACCATCAAAATGGTTCTGAGCACTATGGGACTTAACTTCGGAGGTCATCAGTCCCCTAGAACTTAGAACTAGTTAAACCTAACCAACCTAAGGACATCACACACATCCATGCCCGAGGCAGGATTCGAACCTGCGACCGTAGCGATCGCGCGGTTCCTGACTGTAGTGCCTAGAACCTCTCGACCAACACGGCCGGCCGTAGTACCATCGATTAACCGTTTCTCCCTGTAATACGATTTCATAATAAACTAATCCTTCGATGTCAAAAAAAAAAAAAAAAAAAAAAACTCTCAGCGTGTCTTTGACATTTGACCTGACCTGAAGAGAATTTTTTCGTTTGGGAGAACCTATCCCGATTCATTGTGAAGATCGAACCTTGATCTCAACATCATAATCGTAGACCCACATTTCATCCGTAATTATGATTCTCTTAAGGAACATCTCGTTCTCATTTGCGTGCTCCAGAAGCTCTTCACGGAACGACTTGCAAAATGATTTAGATAAGGTATCTGTATGGTGCGAAAAGTGGCAATTGACCCTGAATAAAGAAAAGTGTGAAGTTATTCACATGAGTACTAAAAGAAATCAGCTAACTTTCGATTACGCGATAAGTCATACAAATCTGAAGGCTGTAAATTCAGCTAAATACTTAGGGATTACAATTACAAATAACGTAAATTCGAACGATCACATAGATAATATTGTGCGTAGAGCAAACCAAAGACTGCGATTCATTGGCAGAACACATATAAGCTGCAACAGGTCTATTAAAGAGAGTGCTTACACCACGGTTGTCCGCCCTATTCTGGAGTATTGCTGTGCGGTGTGGGATCCGCATCAGGTGGGACTGACGGATAACATCGAAAAAGTACAAAGAAGTTCAAATGGTTCAAATGGCTCTGAGCACTATGGGACTCAACTGCTGAGGTCATTAGTCCCCTAGAACTTAGAACTAGTTAAACCTAACTAACCTAAGGACATCACACACATCTATGCCCGAGGCAGGATTCGAACCTGCGACCGTAGCGGTCTCGCGGTTCCAGACTGCAGCGCCTAGAACCGCACGGCCACTTCGGCCGGTAGTACAAAGAAGTGCAGCTCGTTTTGTGTTATCGCTAAATAGGGGAGATAGTGTCACAGATATGATAGGTGAATTGGAGTGGCAATCATTAAAGAAAGGCGTTTTTCGCTGCGACGGGATCTTCTCACGAAATTTCAATCACCAGTTTTCTCCTGCGATTGCGAAACCATTCTGTTGGCGCCCACCTACATAGGGAGAAATGACCATCACGGTAAAATAAGAGAAATCAGGGCTCGCACAGAAAAATTTAAGTGCTCGTTTTTCACGCTTGCCCTTCGAGAGTGGAACAGTAGAGAGATAGCTTGAAGGTGGTTCATTGAACCCTCTGCCAGGGTAATCACGTAGATGTAGACGTAGATTACGAGGCAAAAGTCTTTCTGGTCTTTACTCATGAGCCATGGGACGAACTTGGCGGCACCAAGATGCATTCCAAGATGCTGTGTCGGGATTTCAGGACATGATACAACTGAAATGTTACATTCTTCTGCAATCTCTTGAACAGTCAGTCTTCGACTGCCAGGCACAATTTCGTTGACGTTCCTAACATGCGCGTCTTCGGTAGACGTCGAAGGAAGTCCTGAGCGAGGGTCATCTTTGACTTCCGTCTGGCCATTTTTAAAACGCGTGAACCATTCGTAACAAAAATGATTCAAATGACTCTAAACACTATGGGACTTAACATCTGAGGTCATCAGTCCCCTAGACGTAGAACTACTTTAACCCAACTAACCTAAGGACATCACACACATCCATGCCCGAGGCAGGATTCGAACCTGCGACCGTAGCAGCAGCGCGGTTCCGGACTGAAGTGCCATTCGTAACATCGAGTACGGCTTAAGCACTCATCACCGTGGGCTTCCAGCACCAATTGGTGCGTCTATTCAAGGTTTTCTTGAGTTTCACTCAAAATTTAATGCAGACGCGTTGGTGCTCCAAACTCTACCATCTCCAAGTTCGTGAACTGTGTGATGCAACGTTCTAGTCACTATAGCACTGGGCAATAACTAACAGACGTACAACTTCAGGCAGTTACATATTAAACGCAGGCGTGTGCAGAGATGCCAACCGCTTTTCGGTCCAACACACCACTGGTGCGAAATTACGAATGTTCTGGAATTTCCTGAACAGACTTCGCATGATTAGAACTTTATGGGTCATTAAAATTTTGATATTTTGCTTAAATAAAATTGAAGGAACGCAAAATTAATTTTACACCTCACAATGGATTTTACGTGTACAGCAGTTTCACATGTGCTCCAGTACTACATCATGCTGTTCCTAAGAACCCTTCTGCTGACAACTGAGACACAAAAGTACAGCATACGTCTCCGTGCTACTTTACTTTATTAACTACGTTATCGCCTCACACACGGTTTTAAGTTCATGTTTTACGTGTACAAAGTGATTTCCAATATTTCGAGTAATTATTGACCGAATTTAAAAACTTACACTGGGGTCATAATATACTCGTTAAGAGGTATAATCTTTTGTCAAAAGTTTAACAAAATAAGACATGTAATACAGTTAGAAACAGTGCGGTTGTCTTCAGGTAACGTAACTGACCACGCGAAAATACACGGGCTCTACTCATCCAGTACTTGGGAATGACAGCACTTAGTGATATGCAACGAACTTTACACATAATTTTCAAACCCTACAAAAACTTTTCTTGCTGACACTCCCCACGAAGTGACGAAAGGGAAACAGTTTATCGCTTACTGCAATTCAGCATCGCCGCGCGGGGTAGCCGCGCGGTCTCGGGCGCCTTGTCACGGACCGCGCGGCTGCCTCCGTCGGAGGTTCGAGTCCTCCCTCGGGCTTGGGTGTGCGTGTTGTTCTTAGCGTAAGTTATTTTAACTTAGATTCAGTGGTGCGCAAGCCTAGGAACCGATGATTTCAGCAGTTTGGTAAAAAAAAAAAAAGCTGCTGTTTAAAATGGAGCGCAAATTATCCGAACTGTATTCATACAGTGTTTGATAGTAAGAGTACATAATGACTTCCAACAAACTTTAAGCAAAATTTCGAGCCTTTGGTAAACTTTTTCTGGCTTACATGTTTAAAGTCAAATATTTAACTCATTAACTCACTTGTAAAGTAATCAGACGTCTGGAGTTGTTCTATACATAGGAGATATATTCCTTTAAAAATCAGCGATTTACTGGTTCCTTCGTAACTGCTCAAAGACAATCCAAGAGTGTTTGCGCTAGCATCCCGGTGCCATGGCCAGAACAAAAAGGTTAGGCGTTGTAATGTGAAGTATACAGAATGTGGAGCATTTCCAAACATGAGCTGTAAAATGAAGCAGATCAGATTTTCTAAACGTGCTGTAGATTAGATAAGATTAGATGAATACTTGTTCCATAGATCATGAATACGACACTTCGTAATGATGTGGAACGTGTCAGATTAATAAAAGATGTCTGTACAAGATACTACATTACACAAAATATTGTATGACACTAATGTTGAAGTGTTCTTTTTCCTTAATTTATATCTAAAAAGTCAGCTAATGAGTAGAAGGAGTTGTCATCTAGAAATTCTTTTAATTTATTTTTAAATGTTAGTTGGCTATCTGTCAGGATTATGATGCTGTTTGGTTGGTGGCCAAAGACTTTTGTGGCAGCATAATTTACCCCTTTCTGTGCCAAAGTCAGATTTAACCCTGCATAGTGAAGATCATCCTTTCTCCTAGTGTTATAGCTATGCACACTGCTATTACTTTTGATCTGGGTTGGATTATTAACAACAAATTTCATAAGTGAATATATATACTGTGAGGTTACTGTGAGGATCCCTAGATCCTTAAATAGACGTTTGCAGGATCACCGTGGGTGGGCTCCAGCAATTATTCTGATTACACGTTTTTGAGCAATGAATACTTTTCTACTCAACGATGAATTACCCCCAGAATATGATGCCATACGAAAGCAGTGATTGAAAGTAGGCATAGTAAGCTAATTTACTGAGATTCTTATCACCAAAATTTGCAATAACCCTAATAGCATACGTAGTTGAACTCAGACTTTTCAGCAGACCATCAATGTGTTGCTTCCAGTTTAACCTCTCATCAATGGACACACCTAAAAATTTTGAAAATTCTATCTTAGCTACAGACTTCTGTTCAAAGTCTATATTTATTACTGGAGGTGTGCCGTTTACTGTACGGAACTGTATATACTGTGTTTTATCAAAATTTAAAGAGAGTCCGTTTGCTGAGAACCACTTAATAATTTTGTGAAAAACATCATTTACAATTACATCACTTAGTTCTTGGTTTTTGGATATTATTACTATACTTGTATCATCAGCAAAAAGAACTAACTTTGCATCTTCATCAATGTGGAATGGTAAGTCATCAATGTACGTATATCAAGAACAGTAAAGGACCTAAGACCGAACCCTGTGGGACCCTGTACTTGATAGCCCCCAGTTTGAGGAATCAGCTGTTGTTTTAACATTACATGAACCACTTATTTCAACTTTCTGCATTCTTCCAGCTAAGTATGAATTAAACCATTTGTGCACTGCCCCACTCAAACCATAATGATTTAACTTATCTAAAAGAACGTGGAACGTGAAGTAAAAACATGTCAATTCAACGCCTTAGACAGGACTGAGGAGATGTGGAATTACGTCAGTCTAAAGCTCAATTTGCGATTTTTTTCATAACTACTTGACTGATATGAAAATACGAACACATTTCCAAGTCATCGGCTCATACAAGATGAATCAAAAGCACATCGTTTTCGGTACGACATCTTATAGCAAAATTGTAGGATATGAGGTCCGCCAGTTACACAAAACACCATTTTTTCTCAGTACCCAAGCATGTTTCAGTACTACAGTGCCATCATCAGTGGGTTTCCGTTTTATTTATTCCTTACACTTGGTTTGCATGATTTTTCCGGATAATTTGTGTATTATTTACTACAGGTACAGATACAAAAATGATGCTGGTGCTGATTCCGCATTTAACATTTGACAATGCCGCTATGGCTGCAGTGCATTAGGACTTTGTTTTTATGAGACAGATCTGATGATGGTCATTAAACACCGAAACCGGTAATCTGTTAAACAGAAAAGATTGTGACCATAGACGTAAATTAAAGGAAACTTATTACATATACGGCTCACTGTGTTTTTTCGCGACGATGTCGCAGCTTGTGATAATACTGTATGACATGTTACAAATATGTGTAAATGAATGAAAGTGTGGGAGCATGTTGCTAAAGGTCTCCCAATCGTACACAGAAAGTCTGATGCACATGACGTGACGTCAGTGTGACTGCAGCGTCAAATGGGGCAGGCCCCGCAGCACGAGGAAGCTCTAGGAAAGGGGAAAGACAGTGTGTATCAATCACAGAACAGGCACGGCGCGCCGTGGTCGTGTTCTTCATCACAACATGGCCCGGAGACAACATTTGAATGACTTCACACGCGGAAGAAACATTGGAAACCTGGAAGAAGTGTGACTAGCGTAGCCCAAGAGTTTGGTATTGCTCACAGCATTGCTTCACGTGGTTGGGGAGTTTTCCGAACCACAGGCGCTGCTGCTCGTTGAAAATGAGGTGGTCCACCACGGTGAATTACAGCGATGGATGACCGCTCCATTGTGCAACAGGCAAGAAGCGACCAACGTCAAACAGCGGATGGACTTGCAACCACATGTAACAGAACTGCAAGGCACACTGTAATGTTGTTGCATTAATTTGCTCTGAAAGCGGTGCTGATAGACAATAAAAGCGGGTTAAAAGCTGTGAGCTGTCTGGGGAAGGTAACCTTGCATTACTGAGCAACTGTTTCACCAGGTATCCAGTCTAGCTTACCAAATTCCCAACCAGACTAACATTAATTATAATCTTTTAATCGTCATACGACAACCGGTGATATATATATGTGTATATATATATATATATATATATATATATATATATATATATATAAAGAGAATTTAAGTAAAAAGAATAAATCAGTTTATATTTGGAAATTTATTTTAACATTGATCATTGAAATTTCAGCATATTAAACTTGCTTCATAACTAAACTGGTGCCTTATTTAGGATTGTGAAAATGTGAGTTTGTAATCTTACGGAACACATCAAATATGGAGCCAAGATTGGGAGACTGCATACAACACTGCATTCATAAAATAACACACGAAACATATGCAAGAGGAAATTAACCACAACCAACTGATTCAATTTTCACCCAAAGAGTTACGTTCGTAGCGCAATACTGTCCGTCATGTAGTTACCACACACTGGTATACTAAATTCATACTAAATCTCTGTGAAATCTTCCCGAAAAGAATAGCTGAGGGCTACTTTGATGATTACACCCCATGCTTCCCGTGGTCAACTTGGTTTACACAAAGAGTGTAACTCCACAATAATTTTGGTAATTAAAATAAATTAGATCGAAAAGCAATTTACAAAAGAAAAACCCCGAACTGGTTACTGTCGTCTTACTGTTAACCTGATGGGTCAAACAATTGTTGAGGCACGTGGTACTGGTCTCACAAAGTACAGCCCAGTGGGTTGAACATAAAGAAAAGTTGCTATATTGAAAAATATTGTCAAGACGAGACGTTATAATCTCACGCACATTCGCATTTAAGACTGATGATCTTAGTTAGAGTTACTGATCAATACGTGG
This sequence comes from Schistocerca serialis cubense, assembly GCF_023864345.2. Taxonomy (NCBI): domain Eukaryota; kingdom Metazoa; phylum Arthropoda; class Insecta; order Orthoptera; family Acrididae; genus Schistocerca; species Schistocerca serialis. Next base: position 698,318,968 of record NC_064641.1, on the reverse strand, counting down.
TTCCACTTTACTCACAAAGTAGTGAAAAAGCAACTAGCGGAAGATATTCTGAACTTCACACTCGAAATACACTGCGTTGAAATTTAAGATAACATTAGATATTTTAGAGCTAAACCTGAAATAAAGGTGATTAAATTTTCAGTTAGGCTGAACTTAAGAAATCCATTGTCCTACGGACTTAGCAGAAACGTGCTTAGCCGGAGATCTGACCACTTCAGACGCTCGCCGCGGACAGACTGACCTGCGCTCCTACCGAGCGTGAATCCCAGATACAAACGGAAGTGACCAGAGACACAGCTTCCTATGCCAAGATGACAAGGGACGGACAGGAACATACTAAGAATGGAAACCTCTCTGTTTTCAGAAAGCGTAGCTACCTGTTCCGACGTTGACCCTACTGTTCTCTAGCAGACAGGCTTGTCTGCTACCATCAAGCATAAAACTAGAAATACATTTGCTCATTCATCATCTCACACAGAAGGGAAGGGGGATGACAGTATCTTATCATATACAGCATATAAAAGAAAGCGGATGTAGGTTCCGTATGAGACTGTGTGACATGAATTACATATAAATTGTGTTACATCGGTCGGCAGCCTCCTCGAGCAATCAACACCCGAACGCACCAAGCTGCATATTGCACATGCAAATGTCCAGTATCTGCCAGCTCACTTCGACGAGTTCAAATATATATTTCAAACTGCTGATATACACGTAATACTTTTGTCAGAGACTTGGCTCAAACCAAGTATTCCTACAACTTCCGTAAACCTAGATGGCTATATCTTTCTCAGGCACGACAGATGCAACAGACGAGCAGATGGAGTAGGGGCGTACATACGTTCTGATTTGTCACCTACTGTACTACACACATCCGACAACAATGTAGATAAACAAGAGGAATATACAGGGTGTTTCAAAAATGACCGGTATAGTTGAAACGGCAATAAAAACTAAACGAGCAGCGATAGAAATACACCGTTTGTTGCAATATGCTTGGGACAACAGTACATTTTCAGGCGGACAAACTTTCGAAATTACAGTAGTTACAATTTTCAACAACAGATGGCGCTGCAAGTGATGTGAAAGATATAGAAGACAACGCAGTCTGTGGGTGCGCCATTCTGTACGTCGTCTTTCTGTTGTAAGCGTGTGCTGTTCACAACGTGCAAGTGTGCTGTAGACAACATGGTTTATTCCTTAGAACAGAGGCTTTTTCTGGTGTTGGAATTCCACCGCCTAGAACACAGTGTTGTTGCAACAAGACGAAGTTTTCAACGGAGGTTTAATGTAACCAAAGGACCGAAAAGCGATACAATAAAGGATCTGTTTGAAAAATTTCAACGGACTGGGAACGTGACGGAGGAACGTGCTGGAAAGGTAGGGCGACCATGTACGGCAACCACAGAGGGCAACGCGCAGCTAGTGCAGCAGGTGATCCAACAGCGGCCTCGGGTTTCCGTTCGCCGTGTTGCAGCTGCGGTCCAAATGACGCCAACGTCCACGTATCGTCTCATGCGCCAGAGTTTACATCTCTATCCATACAAAATTCAAACGCGGCAACCCCTCATCGCCGCTACCATTGCTGCACGAGAGACATTCGCTAACGATATAGTGCACAGGATTGATGACAGCGATATGCATGTGGGCAGCATTTGGTTTACTGACGAAGCTTATTTTTACCTGGACGGCTTCGTCAATAAACAGAACTGGCGCATATGGGGAACCGAAAAGCCCCATGTTGCAGTCCCATCGTCCCTGCATCCTCAAAAAGTACTGGTCTGAGCCGCCATTTCTTCCAAAGGAATCATTGGCCCATTTTTCAGATCCGAAACGATTACTGCATCATGCTATCTGGACATTCTTCGTGAATTTGTGGCAGTACAAACTGCCTTAGACGACACTGCGAACACCTCTGGTTTATGCAAGATGATGCCCGGCCACATCGCACGGCCGACGTCTTTAATTTCCTGAATGAATATTTCGATGAACGTGTGATTGCTTTGGGCTATCCGAAACATACAGGAGGCGGTGTGGATTGGCCTCCCTATTCGCCAGACATGAACCTCTGTGACTTCTTTCTGTGGGGACACTTGAAAGACCAGGTGTACCGCCAGAATCCAGAAACAATTGAACAGCTGAAGCAGTACATCTCATCTGCATGTGAAGCCATTCCGCCAGACACGTTGTCAAAGGTTTCGGGTAATTTCATTCAGAGACTACGCCATATTATTGCTATGCATGGTGGATATGTGGTAAATATCGTACTATAGAGTTTCCCAGACCGCAGCGCCATCTGTTGTTGAAAATTGTAACTACTGTAATTTCGAAAGTTTGTCTGCCTGAAAATGTACTGTTGTCCCAAGCATATTGCAACAAACGGTGTATTTCTATCGCTGCTCGTTTAGTTTTTATTGCCGTTTCAAATATACCGGTCATTTTTGAAACACCCTGTGTGTTCATAGAGATCAAATCCCTTAACAGAAAGTGCTTAATATGTGTCCTTTACAAACCTCCTAAAGTAGGCGGGTTCGCCTGCTTCGAAACTGCCCTCTCTAGTCTTGAATCGTCATATGAACATGTAATTATAGCAGGTGACACTAACATTAATTTTCTGCGCAATAGTCCTTCCACTGGGAAATTCAAGAGAATGCTTTCTTCCACAAATATGACGCTACTTCAGCTGGCACCTACTCATCACACGACTACCAGCCACACTTTCATAGATATATTCGCAACGAAATCTCCAAACAGAATAATCCGCACCTCTCAAATATCTGCACCCGGCATGTCTGCCCATGACATCATTTTCATGACGTATTCACTAGAATGTCCTAGAAAGAAACAAAAACTGTCTACATACCGAGACCTCAAACGCATAAATTTGCCTGAACTCGAAAGTAAGGCACAAGAAATAGTTTGGGCGATGACCTCTACTCCCCTCACGGACATAAACGACAAACTCCAGGATTTCACAAACAAAATTACTCAACTATATGACAAATATGCTCCAATAAAGACCACAAAAGTAAAAAGGCAACCTGCACCTTGGCTGACTGATGAACTGAAAGAGCTCATGCATGAATCTCAGAGACGCTGCACATCGAGCATACAAGATACACCCTACACCTGAAAATCATACTGTTTACAAGCAGAAACGAAAAAAAGTCAGTCAAGCGGTGAGAAACGCTAAGCTCAGGCATGCCCGTACATTAGCTGACAATAGATGTAGACCAGCTATCCTGTGGAAAAATCTCCGCAGTCTCGGTTTAGGCAAAATAAAAGTTGCAGAAAATCCCATGGTCCCAGCTGAAGAACTAAACAGTTTCTTCACATTACCTACAACTACAATTGAACCGCAAAAAAAAAAAAAAACAGAGAATCATTGATTACTTCATGGGGATGAATAACTGTAGCAAAGAAAAATTCTATCTACAGCACCTCACTTGCAGTACTGTCAAGAAAGCCATAATGCGAATTAGATCAGTATCTACTGGACATGGGATGGCATCACTATCCAGATGGTAAAACTTATTATTGACCAACTACTGCCCTCTATAACAGACATTTTCAACGATTCATTAATCACATGTGTTTTCCCTGAGGCCTGGAAACTGGGACAAATTAAGCCACTGCCTAAAAAGGACATCGCCACAGCACCCTCTGACTACCGCCCCATCCGCCTTCTTCCTGCACTATCAAAGGCCTTAGAATATATAGTTCATTACCAGCTCACCAACTACCTAACTAGTAACAACCTACTAGACGAATACCAATCTGGTTTCCGTAAACATCGAAGCACAACATCCGCACTGATAAAGGTGACAGATGACCTGAAACTTGCCATGGACAGACAAGAAGCGACTATCATTTGCTTCGTAGATTTCAGCAAAGCATTTGATACTGTCGACTTCGACATCTTACTAGCCAAACTTAGCGGTCTAAATTTCTCACCAAGTGCAGTGCAATGGTTTCGCTCATACATGACGTCTCGTCAGCAACGCGCACTGTCTGGGAATATAAAATCACAATGGCGACAGGTAGTGTCAGGCGTTCCCCAAGGCTCAGTATTAGGTCCTATACTCTTCTCTCTGTATGTCAATGATGTGTCATCGGTTCCGACCTATTGCAAATATCATATGTATGCTAATGACCTTCAGTTGTATCTAAGTGCGAAACCAAGCAATCACAAGAAAGCTATTGAAAATTTCAATACTGACCTCGATGCACTGTCAAAATTGGGACAGGACATTGGTCTAAAACTAAACCCATCTAAAACCCAAGCGGTACTTGTTGGTCACTCTAAGCTCATTAGCCCAAAACATTGGGAATCCATACCATCTCTTATCCTAAATGGAACAAATATTAACTTCTCTCCCTCAGCAAAGAGTTTGGGAGTTATAATAGATGAAAATCTAAATTGGACAGAGCACGTAACTGCAGTGTGCAAAAAAGCATCAGCATCCCTTCATGTCCTACAAAAATATAAAAAACTCTTCCTTTTCGATCTGAAAAAGGAATTAGTACAAACGCTTATACTCCCAATCATCGACTACAGTGATATTATCCTACAAGGCCTCTCTCAGGAAAATTCGAGAGGTCTAGAACTTGTCATGAATGCCTGCTTCCGATATATCTGTGACGTTCGACTTTTTGATCACATTTCACCAGCATATGCAAAATTGTCCTGGCTGCGTGCAGACAAACGCAGAGATTTCCATACACTCTGTCTCATCTACTGCCTTATAAATGTACACTGTCCCTCATATTGAAACTTCCCCTTTGAACAATTATACATGACTGTGCTTAAACTGACACACAATATTTTGTTAGCGCAACGCAATCTGACTTTCAAAATTCCCTACAAAAGAATGGCCCTGACTAACATTAAACTATACCTTTCACAAATCACTTACCTCACAAAAATCTTCGCTGCTCAAGCTACTGCAATACAGCGAGCGCCACCACTGCCAGCTAAATAAAAGATTCAAACTATGGAGGGCACTAACTACTGATAGGGATAGTTAGCAAATGAAAGATATTAATAGAGAACAAACAATGTATTTACCTTGATATCATCATATATAAATATAGCAGTTCATGACAAATTTCAAAACTCCGCCATCTCTCTCCCCACATCCACCACTGCTGGCGGCTCACATCCAACTGCGCAATGCTACGCGCTGTTCACATCCAGCTGCCGCTACCCAACACTACAATGGCGAGTATTACAACAATGCAAAGCAGCCACAGACTGCACACAGCACAGCCAGTGATTTTCATACAGAGGTGGCGTTACCAATAAAAAACCTAAACAGCCTACTTACATAGCCCCCATGCTCCCCACAAAACAATTTTACAAATTGGATTGGGCAGTGGCCAATACAGATTTGAAAAAAATTTTTCATAATTACAATAACAAAGAAATCAAATGCACACACTTATTGATACAATGTTGGTCAAAAGCTAAAAATTTCTCACAGTCCATAAAGACAGTCCAGATTGTTCATCACAGTAAAAATGCAGAGTTTTTCTCAAAGTCTGCGCAGTAAAAGAAAATGCACAGAGAAGTAGTGGATTTCCATGCAGTCTTGAAGAAGTAGTGTTGTCCTTCCAACGGAAAGACAGTGCTGACTCTTGACATGCATACAGGTAATGGGCCACAACAGAGCAAACCCACAGCAGAGTCAGTCGAAATTTTGAAGAGTATTGGTAGGTAGGTCATCACAGAGCAGACCCACTGTAGTCCTGGTAGAGATTACGGTATTGGTGGGCCACCAGAGGTGCAGACCCACTGCAGTCCTTGTAGAAATAATGGTATTGATGGATCATCAAAGATGTAGACCCACTGTAGTCCTTGTAGAGATAGCCAGCAGCCATCTGTTGTGACTGTGCAGGTGCACAATCACCATTGAAGAGTCTTGCGGATAATATAGCAAGTCCATAAACCAGCACTTGTGCACTCACAAAATTTTCGGAACTGTCCTTAGAACCAACAATGCTGTTATCCAGTCCCTTGCTGAATTATTAACACACGTGAAAACACTAACAGTCCCTACTTCTCACATAATGTCCATGTACTATGACCAACAGAAGTGTGTGCAGTGAAATGTAACTTACAAGTTAATAATAAGATGAACTGGTGTCAATTACAATTTTATAACATGAGAATACAATTACAAAGGTACAGAATACATCATTAAAAACATAACAATACAGATAACATTTGTAGTACAGGCTTTACAAAAGAATCGAACTAACATATACATCAGTGGAATTATGACATGAGTACATACATAAAAGATCAGAATAACTTTCGTAACATCAACTTCACACATGAGCATTAAAACAAAACAGAATAAATAATGTCTAAACATCTTTACAAAGTAAATAACATATTATCAGAAAAATTCTACAACATAACTCTTATTAGCTAAACACATAAAGACAGGAAAAAGACAAATACGCAAGGGTACACAAAAACATAGTAGGATAACACAAGGGAAAGGACAGGGTTTGTTTTACTGCAGTATTTTGCGTGGAGATCTCTCTTTGTTCATCATTATTCCCAAAAAGTCCTATCTAAACCTGATTTCTGTATTCTGTTCATATTTCTTTCAAAATACGAGGGTTATTCCAAAAGTAAGGTCCGGTTATAAAAAAAATCAAAACTAAAATGTTTTTTCAAAACAATTGTTTTATTTACATTCCTTACATCTTTATCTATTTTTCTACATAACTTCCATACTTATTTAAACATTTGTCACATCGTTCAACAAGCTTTTGAATGCCCATGTTATAGAAATCGGCCGCCTGTGACGATAACCAGTCCTTAACTGCTTCTTTCACTTCATCATCTGTGTCGAAGCGCTTGCCGCCGAGAAACTCCTTTAAGTAACGGAACAGGTGGAAATCACTTGGCGCCAGGTCCGGACTGTAAGGAGGATGGTCCATCTGTTCCCATCCAAATTTCTTGATCAGAGCTTGCGTTTCATTTGCAGTGTGGGGTCTGGCATTGTCATGCAACAACAAGATTCCAGACGACAAAAGACCACGTCGCTTATTCTGGATTGCACGTCGAAGTTTAGTCAGGGTAGCGCAGTAGGCGGCTTTATTAATCGTTGTTCCTCTCTCCATAAAGTCGACTAACAATACTCCACGTCTATCCCAGAACACAGTCGCCATAACCTTACGTGTTGAGATTGTCTGCTTTGCCTTGACCTTGACTGGCGATGACGTGTGACGCCATTGCATTGACTGACGTTTAGACTCTAGAGTGATGTGAGAAACCCATGTCTCATCCCCTGTGAGAACATTGTCTAAAAGACTGTCACCTTCCTTATGATATCGCTCCAAAAAATCAAGAGCAAAAGCCATTCTTTTCATTCGTTGGGGCTCAGTAAGCAGCCTGGGAACCCAACGGGCACACAATTTGTGAAACTTCAAATGTTCAGACACAATTCTGTACAAAGTTGTTCTACTCACATCCGGAAAATGCATGTCTACGTCTGTAATAGTGAATCGGCGATCTTCACGAATTTTTTTGTCAACCGCATTGACCAAATCGTCTGAAATCACTGATGGTCGGACACACCGTGGTTCATCGTGCACATTATCCCGTCCTTCATTAAAAGCTCGCACCCACTTGCGCACTTTACTGTCGCTCATTATGTTAGGACCGTACACTTCAGTAATCTGCCGGTGGATTTCCGCCGCTGAATTGTTTCTTGCAGACAAAAACCGTATCACTGCCCTTACTTCACAATCGGCGGGCTGATCAATTGTCTTAAACATTGTAAAGTGACACTGTGAACTACACTCAGCAACAGTAACAAAGCGAATGGCGGCGTTTGACGCGCAAGGCTTGCCGGGAGTCGGCGCGCATGCGTGTTTTGTCATTGGCGCCAAATTTCAATAGTTACGGTGAATCGGACCTTACTTTTGGAATAAACCTCGTAATTATTTCTGATTGTACAATACTCATTTGGGCCCAAATCTTTTTCATATAACTTCGCAATGCATTCTTTACCTATTCTCCATAGTCAGTTTCTTATATAGTCTACCCCCTCTTAAGCTAACTTAAATCTACTGAGATCAGATGCTAAACTAAGGGACGAGGCAATGCAGCAGCACATAAAACAATTAATATAAACAGCAATGAAAAAAATGGAAAATCGCAAAGCAAGCTACAGTAAATCTAAATTACCAAGCAATTCAACATTACAACTAATATGAGGCAATGCGCAGCAAACAAAAAAATAAATCTGGCTTAGCAGAGTAACACAAATTAAAGTTCAGTAGCACTATGCCTGGCAAACAGCAGCTTATATCTAAACATGACATAGCTCAAGCAGAAAAAATAGTACACTAAAGATAACAATGCAGATAAGGGAAATGTATAATCACATCTTAATGTCTAAGTAATTAAAGTGGTGCACCACAAATTATTCTACAAAAGAAATTACCAAGTACTGAAAAGAAAATTATAGATGCAGTTACTGTTATTAGTCCCTTCTTATTGTTCTCTCCATTCCAAGAGCTCCTTTTTCGAAGAATGTGGATCAGAAAATAATTATTTAATAAATCTGTTGACAGAAAGTGTTCACATTAGCAGATGCATTTAAGTTTATTTTATAAAACCAATGCTGCAACACAGCTGGAAACCAGATATTAAACAAAATGAGCAATCTCTTAACTACAAAGACAATAGATGTAAAATGTTTCTAATCATTTCATTAGGCATTTTAGTAAATATCATAAATTACGAGCTCCACAGTATGCTTTCAACAAGGAAATGTCAATAGTAAGGACAATGGCCTCCCCTTTCTTTTTTTTCTACCTGTGCTGCTGAAAGGCTAATGGCTTTTTTTCGGGCGGCTGTCGCCCAGGTGGGTGCCCGCGACGCATTACGTGCAGGTGGTCACTTAACTTTCTTACGGAAATTTACGACCTCAGTTTCCGCTACTGTGACAGTCTCATATACAAAATTTCACGGGTCGAGAATTTGCGTTGCAAATGTGTAGAAAGAAAATCCTATAAATATAAGTGTCCAAATAAAATATTCGTCAGCATTGTGATACAGTCACGCATTTACGCACATTTCATAACTCTTAAAGTACGATTCTTGGTTTCCAACATACTTCTTATTCCTCATATACAGTAGCATCATCTTATTGATCATAAACATATCTCAACAGCATAGTACACATCGTCGTCGTAATAATATCATAACATCTCAGTCAATTCTCAAAAACGTCGAAGCTTTCTGCAATAATTTCAAAACCTAAAAAAAATTCTCTGCTCATTTCAATAGTGTCATCTACCTCAAACGTACTTTAAAATCATGCTCCCTTACCAAATACATCATTCAAAGCTCTCATAGTATCACAATGATTCCGAAAAAATATGAACAGTTTACAAAGTACAGACAAAATACAGTTTCATGAGTGTGAAGTTACCCAACTGTGTATTGCGTAAACATGTGTCACTGATGTAGTAAAAAAATGTTTATCTCTCAGTTAAATGATCAGATAGCTGTGTAATTTGTGTGTTAGAGAAATATGGTACCGATGTGTAAAGTTGTATAAGCAAATACCATATTAGCTAGGGTTCCTTGTGGTTGCCACACACATGGTACACAAAGTAAACGTGTACCCCCCTGAGGATTAATGTAATTATACCCTCAGGTGCTACAGATTATTGCAATGGAATGAAATGTATCACAGAAAAACTTTGTATCATTGTATTTCAAATATCTTTGAAAATAAATGTTTTTAGTACAAAATTGATCACTCAAATACGTGTCCTGTAGCGCTAAATGTGCGTCTTGTTGCAACATAATCTGTGTGGAAGTGTCGTAGTTATCGTCCTCCGAAAGCTAAGTTCTGCAGAAGTCAATGTACGTACCTCATAATACACAAAAGTGAAATGCTTTGCGTATAAATGTCTTAGTTATTACGCTTATTGCCGTGATGAGGAAAGTACTGTGCTGTAACGTATTGTTGTACTATGAAAAAGGCTGTCTCATTGTTGCTATACCACAAAAGTTACTACTAAAACATGTTTTATTTTCCAGAATAATGCAGAAAAACTGTGCAGATATAACACAGAAACACCGCAAAAGCAACAATGTAAATTGTCACTCATTAGTAGCGTCGTGATGAAACCGTGTAGTTGTCACATAAACTCCAGAATGTATTTTCAAGTAAACCAAAATGTTGCATTAAAATCTCATTAGCAGTACCGGTATGTTCTAAGTATGTAACCCTTATAGTCGTTATGTAATCGTGCAACTAACAAGCAAAAATGTACACACACAATAACACTGTGACGTCTGTTCACTATAACAATGCATTCGTCATTTCTGTTTCAATAAGTTCTCTTGGTTCTTGACTGGATATTTAACTTCAAACATTGTTGCATGTTAACAGATTCTAAGTCTGACAAGCATACTATTAATGTAAAGTGAAAAGTTTTATGGCAATGACAAAGTTAAAAAGCAGATTATCTTTCAATAAACGGTTTTACATGTGAAATGTCGTGTAAACCTTTACTCTTCCTAGTACGCAGAGTTTCAACTTCAACGCAATTATCATGTGGTATACATCGTTAAACAATACTGGAATTTTTCTTAAGGTTAGCGTCTATGTCATTTTTCTCTGAGCCAGCCGGCGCAAGCGGCTGCCTGCGGTGCGAGTCATTGTCTGTCCCTTTGTTGGCGCACGTCGTTATTGGGATTAGGAGACCTAACTTCTACAAATTCGCCTTGCAGAGAGGGCCCAGCCGTGTTAGAATCCCGCCAGTTCTAATGAAATTGACGTCTGTCGTTATGATTATATCGTCTGTCGTCATGTCGGTAGATTCCGTAGTTTCTTCCTTGTCGGTCACGTGGTGGAGAATTTCTTCCTGAATCGTAACTGCGCGCTGAACTGTTGCGTCTGAAAGTTATTCTGTCTCCCTTGATAATAATAGTTCTGGTTGCCATATTGTCTGTTTCTATGATTGTCTCTGTTATAGTCATTACCGCGGTGAGGTGATCTTTCCCTGTAATTATTACTACTCTGCCAACGTTTGTCATACGGGTGGTGTCTGTTTTGATCACGATTTACGTTGAAAGAATAGCCTTGTCGCGTCCAGTTATTATTTATTTCATCCCGGAAATGTGACGGATGTGACCTGTAATTGTTGTGCTCCTGTTTTCGCGTTCCGCGATTGTCAGTGTCAATTTCCAGTTCTTGTAAGAGCCCCTGAGAAGCTTCAATGTCGTCTTTGCAACGTCCGCCAAAATAATATGTCGTAAATGTTCAGGCAGTTTGATTAAGCAAATGCGGATGAGTTCTGAGGGGCTGTATGGGTTTGAAAGATACTGATTCTTATGCAACATATCTTCAAAATATTTCATAAGACTGGAAAATTCAGATTGTTCGAAACGTTTCATCATTATGATGCTATGTTTTACTCGGTCTTGTGTGGCTTGAGACCAATATGCTGAGAGGAAGACATGGTAAAACTCTCCTTCACTGTGGCAATCGTGAATTACCGATCGCATTCTTACAGCTGGTTCATTCTCCAAGTAGCCACACATAAATTCTAATCTGTGTTCTAACGACCAGTTGGGAGGAAAACAATGCGATAATTGATGGAGCCATGCTTGTGGATGAATGTCGTTGCCAGAATTCTTAAATGTTTTGAATTTACGTGTAGTAATGAACAGCTTATAGTCAAAGTCATCATGTCGGCGAGTCGCATATCGGTCATTGTTACGTCGTTTCGGCGGTTCCATTTCAAAATTCGGTGCACCTTGCCAATTTCTTTCATAATTTCCGAAATGCCCTGTGTTATTATTTTGTGGCTGTTCCGTATTTCTGTGTCCCTCTTCCCGTATTGGGGCGCGAGTATCATGTGAAATACGTAATTCTTGTATTACCTGTGTCAGCTGATCTTGTACTTCCCGGATTTCTCTTTTGTACTGTGTATTGATTTGATTTTGATTCTGTTTGAATTTTCTAATTTTTTCATACTCTTCAGTGTCAGTGAAGGCTACAGGTCTTGTGTCATTCAGATCATCATCTACCTTTGTAGATAAGTTAGTGACCTGATCCGAAAGTTCGGCTACTTTCTCCGATAGTGAACACATTTCCTCAGTGTGTTTTTCTGAACCAAGTTTCAGAGTGTCCATTTGTGTTGAAATCGAATCTACTGTGTCCTTTAAGTTTTCCTGAGTTTTTGCAAGTTGCGTAACCGAATCGGTAGATGCAACTGAGTCAATTTTAGCTTGCAAGGTGTCGTGATTTTCATGAACAATGGTTTGCAGTTCTTTTATGGCTGCTTCGTGATTCTGTAATACATTTTCATTCCGCGAAAAAATGGGTTGAAAATGCTCACAAATTTGTGTTTTTACGTCATTACAGACTTTTTGACATTTCGATTCAATGTTATGTAACTCACTAGTTAAATCTTCACGTGTTTGTTCAAGTGTGGTGTCTAACTTTTGAAGATTTTGTCCCATTGCGTCTAACTGTTGCTGTGTTTGTCTCTGGTGTTGTTCCATTGTGTCTAACTTTTTAAAATTTTGTTCCACTGTGTCTAACTTTTTAAGATTTTGTCCCATTTGTCTCTGATTTTGTTCCATTTGTTGCATTAATTGCAATAATAATGTATTAGTGTCTGGAATCTGTTTCTCTACGCTTTTCGGCAGTGCATTTGCACCGGCAACATTCACATTTTGACAAGCAGAAAATGTGTCTTGACTTATTTGAGAAAACGGTGATGACCCAAAACCTGAATCTACAGTATTTGCGAAATTGTGTCCTGTCATTTCGGATTCCTGAGGCGAGCTGTTGCCGACCGATCGATCGATAATGCTTCCCTGTTCTCTAATTGTTTCACTGTCTACACCATTGTTTGCCGCCCGATCCATTTCCCTATGCATAATTACCAAATTACTACTTTGAACATTAGTTAATTCATTACTCTGCGGCGCTAACACACTGCTTTCGTCTTCACTGTCATTTCTCAATTTACTTTGGAGCCTAGTATTACGTTTTTCACACGCCATTATTGTCACAATATTTCACGATAACACAGAAAAGCACAATTTGAAGAGCAAAAATAAGAGAACACATTAACATAACACTGAAAATAATATCTAGTTAATTGCAACTGCGAAATACTTGGTGCAAATCTACATGCATGCCACAACTGTTTTACTGTACAACAATGAAAGACTGCAACTACAAAGGAGATTTTCTCTACAATTACGCGCTAGCAATAAACAATAGCTACACTAATTACACAAACTACAAGAAAAAATCAGAAGATTCCAGTGAGGTATCCTCGGCTAAGTGTCGACATATGAAACGTCCCCTTTGAACAATTATACATGACTGTGCTTAAACTGACACACAATATTTTGTTAGCGCAACGCAATCTGACTTTCAAAATTCCCTACAATAGAATGGCCCTGACTAACATTAAACTATACCTTTCACAAATCACTTACCTCACAAAAATCTTCGCTGCTCAAGCTACTGCAATACAGCGAGCGCCACCACTGCCAGCTAAATAAAAGATTCAAACTATGGAAGGCACTAACTACTGATAGGGATAGTTAGCAAATGAAAGATATTAATAGAGAACAAACAATGTATTTACCTTGACATCATCATATATAAATATAGCAGTTCATGACAAATTTCAAAACTCCGCCATCTCTCTCCCCACATCCACCATTGCTGGCGGCTCACATCCAACTGCGCAACGCTACGCGCTGTTCACATCCAGCTGCCGCTACCCAACACTACAATGGCGAGTATTACAACAATGCAAAGCAGCCACAGACTGCACACAGCACAGCCAGTGATTTTCATACAGAGGTGGCGTTACCAATAAAAAACCTAAACAGCCTACTTACAATATCTCTCCTCGTCCCTAAAGCTCATGTCGGAACAACATGACAGAAACACACGTTCCCATTATAATAAAATCCTCTCTGTTCCACTGCATCGCTCAGTCACCTTCTCCAAGTCCTTTACAGTAGCAGGAACCCGACTATGGAATAACCTCCCTCGTTATGTTAGAGGACTTAAAAACATGTCCGGCTTCAAAAAACAGTTAATGACGTATCTACTTAAGCAACAGTAATGCCTTCCTCTGTACATGAATGCACTTCACCTCATTACTTCCCTCTTTCCCCCCTCCTTAAATCTCTCTTCCCCAAAACTCGCTACACTAGTAAACATCTACTTTACACACCAAGATATTAGTGTACATCTGCACAAATCTTCATTACTATTGCCAATTTTTCTCATGTTTATCATTATTACTTGATTTTTTACTGTTATTATTATTGCTTTTATCATGATCTGTATGTATATCACCTGTTGTAGAATACTGCCAGGATTAACTTTATTAGGTCTTAGTCATGTTTATCATTATTATTTGACTTTTTTTTACTGTTATTATTATTGATTTTATCATAATCTGTATGTATAGCACCTGTTGTAAAATATTGCCAGCATTTACTTTATTAGGTCTTAGTCATGTTTATCATTATTATTTGACTTTTTTGTTTTTTTTACTGTTATTATTATTGCTTTTATCATAATCTGTATGTATAGCCCCTGTTGTAAGAATACTGCCGCACTTACTTTATAAGGTCTTAGTCACTACTCTTTATTCATATTGTCACTAGAGTAATCTAATTTTCTCATTTAAAATATTGTCATGAGGTAACTCTGATGTGTGAAATACTGCATGTGTGGAACACTGGTCCGATGTAAGAGAGGGCCTGATGGCCCTAATCTGATCAGGTTAAATAAATAAATAAATAAAATAAATAAATATAGTGTAGTAGTGTGACAGCTCGTTCTTGTTTATGTGTAAAAGTAACACGTTTCACTGCTCAGTCTCCTCCCAGATAGTCAGAAACACCACAGTAAATTTAGAAAAGGAATTTATGCCGTAAATGACAACAGATTTAAGAAATTAACGTGAAAGGAATCCGACAGAGACCTTTCAACGCTATCTCACGCTCCATAGTAGCGCGGCGACTGCATAGGAGCGGTCTCTTTCTCAACGACCAATATGTACATCGGCGGCGGCGTCTAGCATTCGCGCTACGAGCGTAAGGGACTGGCCCATCGAGGAGTGGGGGTGCAATTTCACTCTGGGCAGTGATTCTGGACATATCCTAATACGGTGGGCGACCCATGCATGTGCTAATGTTGACACCGCGACATCGGCAACTACGACTGAAATGGGCACGAGACTCGACGTCGGCGCCGTTGCAGAGTGCTGCGTGGTCTGATGAATCCCGCTACTTTCTTCATCATACCGATGGAGGTGTGCGAACCCATCGTCTTGCAGCTGCTTGACACCTGTAATGAGGGACGGAGACAAGTTGGCAGCGGCTCCATTACTCTCTGGGGAACATTCACGTGAGTATGCGTGGGTTCAGTGGAGCTTGAAGGAGGCACAATGACGGCCAAGGAGTATCGTACACTGGTTTCGGACCACGGGCACCTCTTCTTGACGATCATGTTCAAATGGCTCTGAGCACTATGGGACTTAACATCTGAGGTCATTGGTCCCCTAGAACTTAAACCTAACCAATCTAAGGACATCACACACATCCATGCCCGAGGCAGGATTCGAACCTGCGACCGTAGCGGTCGCACGGTTCCAGACTGAAGCGCCTAGAACCGCTCGGCTACACCGGCCGGCTGACGATCATGTTTCGCGATGGCAATGCCATTTTTCAAACACATAATGTAGCATGTCACAAGGTTAGGAGTGTGATGTACTGATTCTAGAAACATACTTGCGAGTTCCACTTCATGTGCTGGCCCTCCAACTCGCCAGATCTGAACCCGATCGAACACATCTGGGGTGTGACTGAACGTCGCATCAGAATTCATCACCCTACGCCCCACAATTTACGGGAATTAAGCGACTTGTGCGTGCAGGTGTCGTGCCATCTCCCTCCAGCCACATGCCAAGACATCAGTGCTTCCATTCCAAGACGCGTCGCCGCTGTTATCCGTGCTAAAGGTGGACGCGGCAGCTAAGAGGTAAGTAGGTAAGTGATCAAAATATAGTGGTTGATCAGTGTATAATACAAGGGAAAAATCATGGAGTATTTCTATGGGCGTTGTTTCTTCATACATCACGTGGTGAAGACTGAATGTCTCTCCAATGTGTTGTTTAAGGGTCGTTTATGGTCACGTTAGTTAATGTTTACATGCGGCTTAAATATGTGTTTTGGACGTCTAATTTACATCACAGCTTCACATTTGCTAGACATACAAATTTCCAGGCGTCTTATCTGTCCCAGACATGTTCTCACACGTACACTACTGGCCATTAAAATTGCTACACCACGAAGATGACGTGCTACAGACGCGAAATTTAACCGACAGGAAGAACATGCTGTGATATGCAAATGATTAGCTTTTCAGAGCATTCGCACAAGGTTGGCGCCGGTGGCGACACCTACAACGTGCTGACATGAGGAAAGTTTCCAACCGATTTCTCATACACAAACAGCAGTTGACCCGCTTTGCCTGGTGAAACGTTGTTGTGATGCCTCGTGTAAGGAGAACAAATGCGTACCACCACGTTTCCGACTTTGATAAAGGTCGGATTATAGCCTATCGCGAATGCGGTTTATCGTATCGCGACATAGCAGCTCGCGTTGGTCGAGATCCAATTACTGTTAACAGAATATGGAATCGGTGGGTTCAGGAGGGTAATACGGAACGCCGTGCTGGATCCCAATGGCCTCGTATCACTAGCAGTCGAGATGACAGGCAGCTTATCCGCATGGCTCTAACGGATCGTGCAGCCACGTCTCGATCCCTGAACCAACAGATTGGGACGTATGCAAGACAACAATCATCTGCACGAACTGTTCGACGACGTTTCCAGCATCATGGAATATCAGCACGGAGACCATGGCTGCGGTTACCCTTGACGCTGCATCACAGACAGGAGCGCCTGCGATGGTGTACTCAACGACGAACCTGGGTGCACGAATGGCAAAACGTCATTTTTTCGGATGAATCCAGGTTCTGTTTACAGAATCATGATGGTCGCATCCGTGTTTGGCGACATCGCGGTGAACGCACATTGGAAGCGTGTATTCGTCATCGCCATACTGGCGCATCACCCGACTTAATGGTATGGGGTGCCATTGGTTACATGTCTCGGTCACATCTTGTTCGCATTGACGCCACTTTGAACAGTGGACGTTACATTTCAGATGTGTTACGACCCGTTGCTCTACCCTTCATCCGATCCCTGCGAAACCCTACATTTCAGTAAGATAATGCACGACCGCGTGTTGCAGGTCCTTTAAGGGCCTTTCTGGCTGCAGAAAATGTTCGACTGCTGCCCTGGCCAGCACATTCTCGAGATGTCTCACCAACTGAAAACGTGTGGTCAATGGTGGCCGAGCAACTGGCTCGTCACAATACGCCAGTCACTACTCTTGATGAACTGTAGTATCGTGTTGAAACTGCATGGGCAGCTGTACCTGTAAATGCCATGCAAGCTCTGTTTGACTCAATGCCCAGGCGTATCAACGCCGTTATTACGGCCAGAGGTGGTTGTTCTGGGTACTGATTTCTCAGGATCTACGCACCCAAAGTGCGTGATAATGTAATCACATGTCAGTTCTAGTATAATATATTCGTCCAATGAATACCCGTTTATCATCTGCATTTCTTCATGGTGTAGTAATTTTAATGGCCAGTAGTGTACTTAGGAGAGAACTGGTTTATATAACCTGATATGTATTTGTCGGAGATAATTTGTGTTTCACACAATTCGGGAAATGTTTGACGTGTAAGTAATGTAACAAATCATGTGATTTATACATTAATTTTTACTTTTTGTGGTTTTACCCCGAGGCAGACTAGTCGATTTCAGGAATGTTGTTGTACTCAAAACATGGCCTCCTAAATGCTATATAAAGCGCGTTGGCAGGTTGATACAAACAGTCATCGTCTCCTGGCTGTTTCTCTACCTTACGCAGTGAACAATGCTACTAAAAGTGTTTACATCCGTCCCCACTTAGCGTTCTCTTAAGCGCTACAAGGGTACCACACACTGACGGCGAAGAACACCGAGATACCGTTAGCAGAATTTCATCTGTACTTCACTCTAGCACCACACGTGATGGCAAGCAACGTTCGCCAGGTATTCGCAAAACCCAAACCGTTCCATTGCATTGCCACAGGGAATATCGTAAATGATCCGTCTAAATCACTCGTTTCCAGTCGTGCACTGTCCAGTGGCGCTGGTCTTTACATCACCTCAAGCATTGCTTCAAATTGACTACGGAAACGTGTGGCTCATGAGCAACTCCTCGACCATTATCCCCCACTGATTTTAATTTCCTAGGCACATTCATTTCCCAGCTGGACTTCTGGTAGCCCTTTGGAACTCCGAGTGATTCCTTTCGCTGGTTTCATGCAATTCTTTACAAACACCCTCCGCAACACTCGAAGGTTCCTGTCTGTTAGTACCTGTCTGGTCTCGGTTTCAATCCTGATATGTTCGACTTCACAATCACATCACCAACAATCAATTTGGGGAGCTTTGGATGGGTTGTTACTCAGGCAACATTCAGCGGTTTGTCCTCGTTCGAAGTCACCGAGATCTCCTGATTACCCCATTCTGCTACTTCTTCTCTGCTGGTAATTACTTACCGCCTTATTTTATACTGGCGGAAGCTGCGCGGGGTAGCCGCGCGGTCTGGGGCGGCTTGTCACGGTCCGCGAGGTTCCCCCCACCGGAGGTTCGAGTCCTCCCTCGGGCATGGATGTGTGTATTGTCCATAGCGTAAGTTAGTTTAAGTTAGGTTAAGTAGTGTGTAAGCTTAGAGAGCGATGACATAAGCAGTTTGGTCCCACAAGATCTTACCAAAAAAAATTATACTGACGAGTACACCTCTCGTGACAGTTGTCGGTCAGTTCCGCATTACATAGGGCTGTCCGTAGGTTCATCTAAACACCAAAAAAAAGGAGAGTCCTAACTTACGGAATAAGTATACAGGGTGGTCCATTGATAGTGACCGCGCCAAATATCTCACGAAATAAGCGTCTAACGAAAAAAACTACGAAGAACGAAACTTGTTTACCTTGAAGGGGGAAACCAGACGGCGCTATGCTTGGCCCGCTAGATGGCGCTACCATAGGTCAAACGGATATCAACAGCGTTTGTTTTTTTTTAAATAGGAACCCCCATTTTTAGTACGTATTCGTGTAGTACGTAAAGAAATATGACTGTTTCAGTTGGACCACTTTTTTCGCTTTGTGATAGATGCCGCTGTAATAGTCACAAACGTATAAGTACGTGGTATCACGTAACATTCCGCCAGTGCGGACGGTATTTTCTTCGCGATACATTACCCGTGTTAAAATGGATCGTTTACCAATTGCGGAAAAGGTCGATATCGTGTTGATGTTTGGCTATTGTGATCAAAATGCCCAACGGGCGTGTGCTATGTATGCTGCTCGGTATCCTGGACGACATCATCCAAGTGTACGGACCGTTCGCCGGATAGTTACGTTATTTAAGAAAACAGTAAGTGTTCAGCCACATGTGAAACGTCAGCCACGACCTGTAACAAATCATGATGTCCAAGTAGGTGTTTTAGCTGCTGTCGCGGCTAATCCGCACATCAGTAGCAGAGAAATTGCGCGAGAATCGCGAATCTCAAAAACGTCGGTGTTGATACTGCTACATCAACATCGATTGCACCCGTACCATATTTCTATGCGCCAGGAATTGCATGGCGACGACTTTGAACGTCGTGTACAGTTCTGCCACTGGGCACAAGAGAAATTACGGGACGATGACAGATTTTTTGCACGCGTTCTATTTAGCGATGAAGCGTTATTCGCCAACAGCGGTAACGTAAACCGGCATAATGTGCACTGTTGGCCAACGGAAAATCCACGATGGCTGCCACAAGTGGAACATCAGCGACCTTGGCGGGTTAATGTATGGTGCGGCATTATGGGAGCAAGGATAATGGGCACCCATTTTATCGATGGCAATATAAATGGTGCAATGTATGCTGATTTCCTTCGTAATGTTTTACCGACGTTACTACAAGATGTTTCACTGCATGACAGAATGGCGATGTACTTCCAACATGATGGATGTCCGGCACATAGCTCCCGTGCTGTTGAAGCGGTATTGAATAGCATATTTCATGACAGGTTGGAAGGTACTTATGTAAACCGCTAGTTCGCTGGTCTAGAGTGGGAGCTATTTCTATTTGTACGTGTAACCTACACGTCGTAACCTTAGCGATGATAATGGACTAAATCGAACTATATTAAGTACCGAATTGCATCCATACTTGGCAAATACCTGCCGTTAAGCTACCATCAAAAGGCAATTTTTTTACAATAAAATTTACAGGGTCGCCACCAGCCCAAGCCCTTCCTAACATACAAGAATGACTGAACTGGAATTAATTCAAATTTGGAATTCAATGGAAACAAATGAAGTAGCAGGACACACAGCATTATCCTTTACGGCATATTTATTCGTTAACAGAGATTTTGAAATAGCGTGCACATCCTATGGATACACTTAGCTGGTGCCTGAACATGAACTACATTAATCTATTTTCGATCAGTGAAATTATATTGTACAATTTAACTGTTGTGATTAATGGAAAAGGTGAGGAAAGGGAAACTGGAAACATCCTCTCAATTATTTAATCTAGGTTCACACGACAGAGAAAGATCACAGGAATAACCGACCACCTTTACGATCATGCACTAATTTGCAAAGAGGTTTATTTCCGCTGCAAGATTTGGTCAGCGTAAGTACACGAGATGAGAAGCCATGCGCCCACGTGCAAAGTACGCAGTTCACAACGTGGTGAATTGGGTCACACATTTATGCTTTCAAAGCAGAATTTAAGTGGAAAGCACAAATACAAGAAGCGTTTCTTTTCTTAGGGAACGACTATAAAATGAATTTGTCCCTACAACGTAAAACTAAATCACCATGGCAGAAACCTTCCGATGATTCAAGGTACACGTGATCCGTTACGAATTAAACCATTACAAAAGTTATCCTTAATTCACGAAAATCCGATGTTTCAACGAATTTATCCCGCACAAAACAGGTTAAATTAGCACTGGAAAAACTTATCGGTATGCAGTACGAGGCGGAAACGTGCATGGTTTACCAGACCCGTAGTACTGTAACACCCCATCCGTCACTTATCTGCTTTTGGTGTGTGTTCACCCCAGGTAATTGACTAACAGATCAACAGAGAGTGCAAAACTGCCGCAATATCGGATAATGCAAAGAAAGTAATAAGGCCCTGTGACTCCTGATTGAACTGCAGTGGCAGTGTTGACATTAACTGATTCAGAATTGATCCCTTTTAATTTAAAAGGGGTGCACATTGATGTTTTATTCAGTTATTGAACACCAGATGCATATGTTGAACATAAAATTAATTAAGAAAGTGACTTGGGATTTCAACTACTTGATTGAAAACAGATGCAGTCGATTAGCACAGATTTATTTGAACTCACGACCTTCAATCATCACATTACATGACTCTCCTAACAAGCAGTGGTAATAAATTGCGTTTGCGTGGAGTAAAGCGCGATAAATCAAAAGTAATTCCTATCGACTGGCCCAGGCGTAATGCGAAGTGCGAGAAGAATTCTACAATACACGGCCCATGAAACCCTCATGGAAACTTTGCCTGCGGACGTCGGCCACCTTGTGGTGCTGCAAGGCTGCGCTCGTCTATTCACTTCTAGCTATCTTGCTCAGTACATAGCTGAACGAAAACTTTCTATCTCCATGCTCAATCGTTCCGTTTGCTAAGTCCTAAACCGCAGAGATGCTCACTCTCTCGGGCAAGCTGAGTAAAGAACGCCACGTCTGCACTCTAGGCAAGCTGGGAATGGAAGACCACTATGGAGACTTCTCCCAGTCCGCTCTTTGCCTCGGTTTCCCCTCCAGCAAAATCACTTACGCCAATTGCAGCGCAAGTTGCGTTAATTATGCGTCGCTTCCCAGCGCTGACCAATGCCTGCTCTGGGAAGTGAACAAATTCCCACAAAATTTCCCTTCCTCTCAACTTCTGCTATTTAGCTCCTCCGAGGCCACCCATCAAGGTTAGCGTCTGCACGAAACACCATTTTTTCCGGAATTCTGACTCCCAGGAGAGTACTTCAAATTCCTTGGTCCTATGTTCCCATCGGAGGCCGGCATATTTCATTCTGTCGCTCTTCACCTGATTTACTTTAGACTCTGCGGACTGTGAATTCAGCGTGAAGTTGCTATAGTTACGAACATGCATATTTTGGCCTCTGTTAATTGCTCCACCGTAGCTTTGCGCGGCTTTCTCGCATGTTTCACTGAAAACGGGATGATGGACATTTATCAACAGGCATACAAGTTCTCCATCTGCTTCCCGGTACACCAGCATGGGGTCAACCACCCACTCACTGTCACTCATCTTAAGGCGGCTGGAGGCCGTGCCCCGTTACCACTTTCTCAGAGCTTGAGCCACCCTAAGCTGCCTATTGTCGCTTCCTTTCGCCGCTCCCCAGCCGGCCACGGTCAATTCTGAATACTTCCCTGGGATAAACTAGCCTCCAGTAAATTGACGCATTTCCACAAAGTTTTCATGTCATGTGAATTACTTTAAAACCATCACCCAACATTAATTATTTCAATACATCCATACTATACCCTCTACAAGATGCATTGTGCCTAGCCAGTCATTTTTGTTCAGCCCTACTATTCGCTCAACATGAATTAGGTGATCTTTAATGACTTCATGTAAGGGGCATAGTTCTTGCCATCTTACTGTACAATAGGAACACAAGCATATACTATTACCAAGAAACCAGAAAAAATAGAAAAATAATAAAACCACTCACGCAAAACACACAATTAGTCTGACAGTGGCACGAGATATAAGTTCACTAGCTGTTCCTAATCATGTTCAACAGTGGATGCTCCACATGACGATGTCCCAAAGGAACAAAGCCAATTTCCTCCACAACTATTTTTAAACACATTCATGAACTATTATTAACTAATTGTACCACAGTCCTAGCAGAAATTCGTAAGGTTTCAGTTCGGCTGAACGACTTAAATATTCCAACAAATTTAACATAGGAAAATCGCGATTAGAACTACCTCCTACTTTGTCATTAGTACTGAGAGGGTACAGTACCGCCCGACATTGAAAATAGGTACAACATACTTCATTATTTTTGTCAGACCAACACATTTTTTTTTGTAAAATAACTCAATTTCTATTAATACAGCGAAGCTGGATACCAGTGTGGGAAAGAATGACAATTTATTTATTTAATTGATCACATGTGCACTCCCACAAAGTAAATCCCTACATCCAGTTCGGTGAGATCTGTGAAATGAATGAATGTATGGTCGTCTGCTAACCGCAGATAGTGAATGTGAGTATATGATCATCTTTGAGACGATCCTTTGGCCACCTTTGGTGGAACCAAAGAGATGAAATTTACCTGAGCTTTGAGCGCCTGAAATGGGGCTGACCAATACGGTAGCATAGTCTTCCCCCACCTCGAGAAAGGTGCGAGAGGACCTCGAGAATGGCCATGTTTCAGCACTCTGCTGCTGGATCTTGTGCTGTTAAGACCTGTTTTAGTTGTACTCCGTAATGACAAAAGAGTGGAGACATGGTATGCATGTGGAATATTTAAGAGTAGTTTGAAATAATAATTTCTGTATTTCAGGAACTTTTGTGGGGAGAATTAAGTGTCAGGCAGGTAATATTAATGGGATTTTAGTAATCTTCGGAAGTGACCAACGGTCACAATGAAACCACGTGTAGCAATAAGTTGAAATACTTCCGTGTGCTTAAGTTAAGCTGAATTACTAGCGCGTGTACAATAAGTTGAAATATTTAAGAAATAGTGTGTGTACCATAAGTTGAAATATTTAAGAAATGGCGTGTGCAGGACTTGAAATTAGAGACGAGTACTTCCACGTGGTGAGTACTGTGTGAGTCTCAATCTGTGTATGAGACAAAGGATAAAGAGAAGTACTCGTCCATGGTATCAGTTGAGGACTCGTGTGTGTGATGAATACATTCTTAATATTACTTTGCGTGATATGATTCCGTGTGACGCTAGATTCAAACTCTGAGAGAGAAGCAAGGTGAGTCGGCCGTCTATCCAGCAACGCCACATGGCTTGCATTGCACAGGAAGACGTGCATATATCTCCAGAGTTCATAGTAGGAAAGTAGAATTACGAAGTGGGGCAGTGTCGTGTGAAACTGGGATAAATATTAATTGAAGTGGGAAAGCTGAAAGTGATAATGTTGTGACTATTCCCTGTCTTGTATTTCATGTTGCAGTGTGGTGTATGTCACGTAATTTAAGTATGTGTGGTTTGCATGGGAGAGTAGCAAGGTAGTTTCAGAGGTAGTGGGTATGCATGTTCCTTTTGTACTGCTCGGTCTGGAGGAAAGTTTCGTGATGATGATTGTGAGAGTCGAAGTGTGAGGTATAATAAAAGATCCACCATCCTATCCAGAAAGTGCACTGTAGCGTTAAATAATTACGAGACCGTAATATAGAGATTCATCATTGTAAAGCCATGCCCACTGGGCGGAATTTCTCATGTGTTATTGTTGTAGGTTATAGAATTTGTGTGTTTAGGTTATAGAATTTATCGGAATAAATAAGATAGTGAAAAGAAAAAGATTGGTGGACTTTTCCTTCGAATTGTATGTTGTCATGATGTCCCGAGTTTATAGTGTGTGCGCCATTCATATTCAGTGCGGTGGCCACGTGTTGATAAAAGCCGTTAAATAAAAGACAAAAAAGAAAATGTGGTATTGCCAGTGCGTAGTGAACAGTCAGCGTTCTGTAAATCACTGATAGTCAGATGTGCGTTTCCGTTGCGTATTAGACATATAGGAGGATAATTGGTAACTTAATTGTGAGTACGGGAGTTCATGTTACTCGATAAATAAGAACGATTCCACTCGCTTGGCAGACCACTCATCTTGCAGGCCTGACTGCTTGATGCCACAGTATGAGCAAGGCATGTGGGTGCCTCTCAGTACTAGGAGCCTTACTGCGAACCGTACTCACCAACAGCCTGGAGAAGAGTGCCTGCTCTGCACAAAGCTCCTAGCAATCCCTGGCTGAGACGGAAGCGACCAGAGGGATCGTTTGCGCCACCAACCTGACAAACACACAAATCTTGGGACAAAGAGATGAACCTCGGATGAACTTCTTTGCTCAGGTAAGCAATTCTAAGTTGGTGAGCCTGTGAACCCTGCCAAACGACAGGCACTCATCTTCTGCTCGCAGCAGGCGACAACCAACTAGCTTCCACCACAAAATAAGTCCGAAAAGATACGTAAAACACCCATTCTCTCACATTCAACCACACATAAGGTAAGATAACGGAGGGGCATGATAAATATGGCTCATGATTTCACATAGGACATAAAATTAGAATACAATACATTGAAATACTACTGCAAGGTACCATTTGCTTACGTTTTACGTTGGATATATAGTGAATTACTTTCAGTTCCGCTGCTCAGTCTTTCTGGGAGAGTTAATAAGCAAAATCGCAATTATGCAGTGGATCAAATGAGACGTAACTGAATTATATGAGGCAAACATGTATGAAAAGACTCGACAGAAACGTTTCAAGGTGGATTAGTTGTTGAAGCACCATACCATGACCTGTGCGTTCACCGGTTCTGACGTCCCCGGATTTCTTTCTGTGGGGAAAGTTGAAGGATATTTGCTATCGTGATCCACCGACAACGCCTGACAACATGCGTCAGCTCATTGTCAATGCATATGCGAACATTACGGAAGGCGAACTACTCGCTGTTGAGAGGAATGTCGTTACACGTATTCCCAAATGCACTGAGGTTGACGGGCATCTTTTTAAGCATTTATTGCATTACTGTGGTATTTACAGGTAATGACGCTGTTAACAGTATGCGTTCTCAGAAATGATAAGTTCACTAAGGTACATGTATCACATTGGGACAACCGAAATAAAATGTTCAAACGTACCTACGTTCTGTATTTTAATTTAAAAAACCTACCTGTTACCAACTGTTCGTCTAAAATTGTGAGCCATATGTTTGTGACTATTACAGCGCCATCAGTCACAAAGCGGTTAAAGTGGTCCAACTAAAACATTCATATTTCTTTACCTACTACACGAATATGTAATAAAAATGGGGGTTTCTATTTCAAAAACGCAGTTGATATCCGTTTGACCTATAGTTGTGCCTTTTAGCGGGCCAACCATAGCGGCATCTGGTTTCCCCCTTCAAGCTAGACAAGTTTCGTTCTTTGTAGTTTTTTCGTTTGACGCTTATTTCGTGAGATATTTGGCCCGATCACGATCAATGGACCACCCTGTGTAAGTGCTCTTATCGATTAAGTAAACATAAACATACAACTCTAGAAACGTGGTAGCTAAACAATTGTTATTTTGCACAGGGCAGCAGCAGCACTGATGAAGATGTAAATGCGTTACGTCATTTAAAGATTGGTCAAATTCGGAAACGCGTCTTGGCGTAAATAAAGATATATGAAATGTGTGTGGTTTCTGCATTTCTTCAAGTGATTTTACCCACACCCACGGAGCTCAGCCGCTTTTATCATAGATAAATTACTTTTGTAGAAGACTTCCTGCATTGACTTAAGATCATGAAAGAATGATACCTGCCGGTAAACAACTGACTTGACAAATACCAGGATGGTTTCCAGTATAAGGTCGCGGTCGGCTACCTTCCCATTCTTGTCAAAGAAGACCTGTAAGTGTATAAATGACTGTATACACACTGCTGGAAACAAAAATTGTTACATCCTATTAGAGCTTTCCAATTCACTCAAGATTTATTGTTGCACTATGCATGTGGAGTACATAAAATGATTACATTTACAGACCAATAGCGTAGGTGGTTCTGAAGTACCAGGCATCGACCCATGCTGAAACTCCCATATTAGTACGTGGTAAAGCCTGCACAGGCGGCAATGCAGGCGCTGAGTCTGGCATCCAGTCGAAAGTACATTTGGCGAATACTTTCCCGGGATAAGTTATGCCATGTATTCTCGACCTGTTCACGTAGTTGTGTATGAGCTGCTGGTTGACGAGTCAAATGGTTCAAATGGCTCTGAGCACTATGGGACTTAACATCTGAGAACATCAATCCCCTAGAACTTAGAACTACTTCAACCTAACTAATCTAAGGACATCACACACATCATTGCCCGAGGCAGGATTCGAACCTGCAACCGTAGCGGTCGCGTGGTTCCGGACCGAAGCGCCTAGAACCGCTCGGCCACCGCGGCCGGCGGTTGACGAGTCGTACGAGTCACTTCTCGTCCCATCGTATTCCATACATGCTCGACTGGTGGCAAGTCCGGAGATCCAACCATGGATGAAGGGTATCAGACGGATGCCATTTTCCTTGACTTCCGGAATGCGTTTGACTCGGTGCCCCACTGCACTCCTAAGGTACGAGCATATGGGATTGGTTCCCAAATATATGAGTGGCTCGAAGACTTCTTAAGTAATAGAACCCAGTACGTTGACCTCGATGATGAGTGTTCATCGGAGGTGAGGGTATCATCTGGAGTGCCCCAGGGAAGTGTGGTGGATCCGCTGTTGTTTTCTATCTACATAAATGATCTTTGATAGGGTGGATAGCAATGTGTGGCTGTTTGCTGATGATGCTGTGGTGTACGGGAAGGTGTCGTCGTTGAGTGACTGTAGGAGGATACAAGATGACTCGGACAGGATTTGTGATTGGTGTAAAGAATGGCAGCTAACTTTAAATATAGATAAATGTAAATTAATGCAGATGAATAGGAAAAAGAAGCACGTAATGTTTGAATACTCCATTAGTAGTGTAGCGCTTGACACAGTCAAATCGATTAAATATTTGGGCGTAACATTGCAGAGCGATATGAAATGGGACAAGCATGTAATGGCAGTTGTGGGGAAGGCGGATAGTCGTCTTCGGTTCATTGGTAGAATTTTGGGAAGATGTGGTTCATCTGTAAAGGAGACCGTTTATAGAACGCTGGTGCGACCTATTCTTGAGTACTGCTCGAGCGTTTGGGATCCCTATCAGGTCGGATTGAGGGAGGACATAGAAGCAATTCAGAGGCGGGCTGCTAGATTTGTTACTGGTAGGTTTGATCATCACGCGAGTGTTACGGAAATGCTTCAGGAACTCGGGTGGGAGTCTGTGGAGGAAAGTAGGCGTTCTTTTCGTGAATCGCTACTGAGGAAATTTAGAGAACCAGCATTTGAGGCTGACTGCAGTACGGTTTTACTGCCGCCAATTTACATTTCGCGCAAAGACCACAAAGACAAGATAAGAGAGATTAGGGCTCGTACAGAGGCATAGAGGCAGTCATTTTTCCCTCGTTCTGTTTGGGAGTGGAACAGGGAGAGAAGATGCTAGTTGTGGTACGAGGTACCCTCCGCCACGCACCGTATGGTGGATTGCGGAGTATATATGTAGATGTAGATCGTTTTGGCCAGAGAAGCAGGTGCACGTCTTGCAGAGCACGATAAGTGTGGGCGAGCAGTATCCTTTTGGAACAACACATCACCTTCCTGTTGCAAGAATGGTAAAAGAACGGGTCTAACAACATCCTCCACGACTGAGACTGGTTAGCGTAACACCAAAGGTGAACGAGAGTTGTAGTTTATCGCACCCCAGACCATGAGGCCTGGGGTGGGGCCAGTATGTCTTGGACGTATGCACTCTACGACACGGTGCTCACCTGGTCCACGTCGTTCGCACAAAGGGCCATCAGGCAGAATCTGCTTTCATCGCTGAAGGCGACGGCCCGCCACTCCATCTTCCAAGGGACCCTCAGACGGTACCAGTCGAGCCGTGTCCAGTGATGCTGTGGCGTAAGTGGATGACGGCTAAGAGCGATTCGGTCCAGTTCGTGTTGACACGTCTGGGCTCACAAGCCCTCTTATCTGTGCTGCTCGATCTGCCACTGCTGCCCTTAAATACGACGATCCTGGCGGACGCCTGTGCTGCCTGGACGCCCAGACCCTCGTGTACGGTTGTGAGAATGTTCGCGTGACCAGTGCTGCCAGCATCGTTGCATAGCTAACACAGCATGTCGAACTTGTGTGGCAGTTTCTCGTAAGGACCATTCCGCCACTCGGAAGGCCACAATTTTATCCCTTTCAAACCCGCTGAGTTAGCTGTAGGAAGCGTTGGTGCGTTTGGGGCATGGTTGCCTCCTTCCGTGATACGACTGCACCACACTCAACCTTCTGGTTGTGAGTATTCGCTATTAAAGGGTAGACACTGATGGTGCACTAGTAGCTACAGCACTACGCTACCTTCTTGTTGGACGACGTTGAAACCATTACCGGTACATCTGCTATTTCTCGTTAAACTTCGGTTACACGATAAATCAGTCTAATCTAAAAGCCGTAAATTCAACTAAATACCTAGGTATTAGAATTACGAACAACTTAAATTGGAAAGAATACATAGAAAATGTTGTGGGGAAGGCTAACCAAAGGATGCTTTTTATTGGCACGACACTTAGAAAATGTAACAGACCTACTAAGGAGACTGCCTACACTACGCTTGTCCGTCCTGTTTTAGAATACTGCTGCGCGGTGTGGGATCGTTACCAGGTAGGACTGACGGAATATAACGAAAAAGTTCAAAGAAAAAAAAATAGGTATGAAATCTTATGGGACTTAACTGCTACGGTCATCAGCCCGAAGCTTACACACAACTTAACCTAAATTATCCTAAGAACAAACACATACACCCATGCCCGAGGGAGGACTCGAACCTCCGCTGGGACCAGCCGCACAGTGCATAACTGCAGCGCCTGAGACTGCTCAGGTAACCCCGCTCAAAGAAAGGCGGCACGTTTTGTATTATCGCGAAATATGGGAGAGAGTGTCACAGAAGTGATACAGGATTTGGGCTGGAAATCGTTAAAAGAAAGGCGTTTTTCGTTGGAAGGAATCTTCTCACGAAATACCAATCACCAACTTTCTCCTCCGAATGCGAAAATATTTTGTTGACACGGACCTACATAGGGCGGAACGATCACCACGATAAAATAAGGAAAATCAGAGCTCGTACGGAAAGATATAGGTGTTCATTCTTTCCACGCACTATACTAGATTGGAATATTAGAGAATTGTGCAGGTGGTTCGATGAACTCTCTGCCAGGCACTTAATGTGATTTGCAGAGTAACGATGTAGATGTAGATGTCCAAGGTGCCACACGCTGTCATCGGATGAAAAACGTCGGCGTCTTTCCAGGTGTACAATTTTTTTTCCTCTGTCTAATATAGCTGCTTTTCTATCTATGATTGCCTTTTGTTCTTCAGCTCTGAAGCCAGACTGTGTGTAGGAACACATGGACAAATAACAGAAGGGTGGAATGATTTCTGAGGCCCTGAACGCCCAATAATGTAATCCGGACACGCGGTTGGAAGTAGCGCGTGTAGTAATTAGGGGCCCGGCAGCCGCAGAGGGAAGAGGAGTCTGCCGTGCGGAGGTGGCGCTGGGCGGCGAGCACGTGGCCGGGCCTCGCGTGGCGCCCCGAGGTCGCCGCCCGCCTCCGCCGCCGCCTCCGCCGCCCCCGCGCTACCATCGATCGGCCAAGGCCACGTGCCGCGACTCGCCGACCCTGGCCGCGCCCCCCAAGGCTGCCCACCCCACCCCCGCTAACCCTACTGCGCACCCACACTTGCTTACGGCGCGCTTCTCTCTCGCCGAAGAGCACAATTTCTGACTGTTCGAGAACACTGTACCACGTAAAAATTCTTTAAAATTGCTGTCACATTATCTATTGCCTTGATCGGAAACAGGAAGCATTGCAGTTTCTGGGACTGCAGGTTATATTAGTTTCTTTAGTTCCTTATTTTTTGGCCTTTGTGTGAGTCAACACAGGCAGTCCAGACTTACAGTGCTGCATTTGTTTTGAAGGCATCAGTCTATTGTGCCTACAACTTCAGAGAAATTTAAAATAAATTTTTTGACATGGTTAATAACACATAAATACCTTAAATACAGTGGCCACTTAAATTAACCAACAGATGTCTCAGATATCTAATAACTACACGCTGTAATAAATCTAGTAGTTTCGAACTTTCGCGCGTCAATGGAAGTGTCCGATACCATATAACTTTTGGCCAGACTTGAGTTAATTTTCCTACCTAAATTATGTACTTGTCATCTGTCGATATTTCTGGTCATTTATGACTGCTAAACAACTATTTATTCTAGTAGTTGTGATGCAGCATCAGATTGTTTAGCGTGGCAGAGCTGTCTCGGAGACTGAAATCCGTTGTATGGAAGAAGCTAGTTCTGTAATGCAATTTTGTTGAAGTGTTTCTTTATGTGATTACAAGCTGTTTTTCAAGCAAATAAAATTAAAAGAATATAGACAACAGCAACACAAAGTTATAGCTTCTATCGCTGAGACGAGCGCAAGATCAAATCTTTCTGTAGATTACGGTGAAATAAAGGAGGAAGCCCTGGCACAGATCGCTACTAAAAGACGAGTAAAGCT
Organism: Schistocerca serialis cubense; assembly: GCF_023864345.2. Lineage (NCBI taxonomy): Eukaryota > Metazoa > Arthropoda > Insecta > Orthoptera > Acrididae > Schistocerca > Schistocerca serialis. Next base: position 698,287,356 of record NC_064641.1, on the reverse strand, counting down.
TTTCTTCAGATATGATGCTTTTTCTCTTGTAAACTATTCTACTTGTTGTCAAAACTACCATGTAGTTCGTCACAACGTAGGCGCGAACATTAGTATCCTCAATACACGTGAACAATAATAAGAGAAATGCGACATAAATCACACACACACAAACTTAACCGTTACATTGTAATCCCAACTGTTTACATGATTTCCGCAATCAGTTTGTAAAGGTCTATACTCATCGTTGTCAAGAGCATTAACAAATTCAAAGGGAGTTCTTGATACCTTTGGACCCGCTTTATAAGTGACCAGACAGATTTCCCTCTGTATTGACGGCAGCCAACACAGATGTGATTGACATTCTGGATCTTCCCATAGTCGTAATACAGCTATTGTATGATGTAACGTCTATGGAGCTGTTGACGGTAGCAGCCATAGTTGAATTTCAACCTGGGAATCTTAGAAAATGCCTTTCGTTCCCTATGTCATTTGACTTACGTTTCATAGGCTAATTTTCATCATACCATTGCACTGTCGGTAAATTTGAGTGGACTTGTTTTTCTACCAATGTAACCTCCCCACAAAATTTTTTAAAAAGGACAGTATTTAATAGAAATGGGACCGAAGCGTAACCTCTCTAGCAATTAAATATTATGACAATGAAAATGAGAATCGCAATCTGACCCAAGTATAAGTTCCTCACAAAAAAAATGAAAGTCAATTCAGTGATAAGAAAATCTCAGTGATAATGATAATTCAATTAAACCGGAATATCGGTCTTTGGCCCTGTGCAAAAAATCAGAATTAAATTCTTACCTCATTGAAACTGCTTGTCAAATTTCTGCTCTTATTGTTGCGCACGGCTTGGAGGAACTGCATTGCAAATAATTTTTTTTTTTTAATTTAACTGAAACTTTTCTTTAAGGGAAGTGGAAGGAAATCGTTAGTTCAATTAAATAAATTTTTTTTTTGTAAAAATTGCATTGAAATAAAAATTATTATTGGGGCACTTGTTGAAAATTAATTACAATAAATAAACTTTACATTATCTGATGATTACCTACATTAACAATATACCTCATTCAGCATCTTGACCAGAATGCCATGTCGACGCTCGCCGACTCCTCTCACACAGCTGCACTGGGCTGCTACTACCGACATACTGCACGCAACTGAACTGAGCTACTGCTATCGACAGACTGTACTGCATGACGACTACTAGCGTACTGCTCGCAACACTCACGAGGTCAAGCGCAGACTAACCACGATAATAGGCTCTCTGGTCAAAGATTTTAACGTGCCTCACCATCGCTGCTACGTTACATACGTGTTTCATAACCCTCCACTGGGGGGGCAAAAATTTGGCAGCGATGGTGAGTCATTTGGACTTGCCATCGCAAGAAATTTTTACAATTTACAGAATATTCAAATGTAGTACATAAATTAAATGTGGTGCACACGCACCAAGTACAAAATATCAAAGACAAAATGTGAGTACGAAACATAGTAGCAAATCAGAAAAATGTATATACAAATTATTTGACAGATAACGGAGTGCATACGCACTGAAAAAATTCTTTAGCATTTTCAGAACAAATAAACAGAATGGCAAAAAATCATGTTGATAAGTGACATGAGTGTACTCGCACTGGATTGAGAACATATCAGCAAATGACGAAATGTATATACAATGAGTAACAAATGACATAAGTGCATACGCACTGAAGTAATGAACATATCAGGAAATCATAAAAGGTATACAGAATAAGTACAAATCATATTGAAAAATGAGAAAAGTGCACAGGCACTGAAGTTCAGTAGAAAACATATTAACACATAAGTGCACATGCACTGTAGTTCAGAACATATCATCAAAATAAAAATGTATATACAATATAAAAGACAAGACTGCACATATACTGTACTTCAGAACAAATCGAAAAAATGTCTTTAGCATTTTCGCAATAAATAAACATAATGGCAATAAATCATGTTGATAAGTGCCATAAGTGTACTCGCACTGGAGTTCAGCGAATCGAAAAAAATGTATAACCCATGAACATAAATGATGTTAGCAAAAAATGATTTTCACTATGTGACAAGAATTAGGATAGGAAAGGAAGGATTGCATCATGGTTGTAGCACTTTAGATTGCACCCAGCTGTTCTGAAAGTCCATATCTTTCCACAGAAGTACAACACCAAGTGACACAATTTGAAGTTCTTTTCCCATCAGAATTTATCAGCGTAGCCAAGACACTGAACTGTCGTAGTAATGTTCCATGTTCTCATTTTGGCAGTACATTAGGTACACCAAACAGTGGGACCATAATAGCGTCTTCATCGCTCACGGTGGTGGACAGCATGTCGTGTCAACACCACGCTCTTACAAGGCACACCAACGTAGAATTAGTGCAAAACCAAAGATAGTGCTCCATGATCACTAGGATAGACAGGACAAATGGACATTGCAGTAATTCAGGGTAGTTAGCTCATAAGGTGAAGGACATTAAGTCACATAATATGGACAATTACACAATTACAGTAGTAGTTTGCGGCATTCATAGCCCAGTTATTGAACATTTCTGTACCATGTATGTAGTATTACAGAAAAATGTTCATTAATTGTTTTACATAGAATCAGTAGCCTTCTTTTCCTAGTTACAAAGCATTATTAAATAATCGCATTCTTTTCCAGTTACAAAGTATAGCATAGTTAATTAATTATGTGTCATTCCAATATAGTAATAATCATGACCTTCTCCTAATTACAAAGCATTATGAAACAATCACATTCCTTTCCAGTTACAAAATATGGCATAGTTAATTAATCATTTGTCATTTCAATATAATAAGAATCATTAGCCTTCTCCTCATTAGCCTTCTCCTAATTACAAAGCATTATTAAACAATCACATTCTTTTCCAGTTACAAAGTATGGCATAGTTAATTAATCATTTGTCATTTCAATATAGTAAGAATCATTAGCTTTTTCCTAATTACAAAGCATTATTAAACAATCACATTCTTTTCCAGTTACAAAGTATCAACATTGAAAACAAGAGCTAATTAATGGCATAATTAATAACATAATTCATTGAGTGACATTAATTATTGGCACTCAGTGGCCAGCAAGTATTGAATATAATAAAACATTGTTCATCATTCAGTATTATTCAGATCATTACGAAGTCATTATTAAAAATCAGTTAATTACAGTCATAGCATTAATAATCATGGCCATTATAAGTAGTCTCATTACAATAAACAGTGGCAGTCCTTAGCCAGTTACAAAGCATTATTTTATATATATATATATATTTTTGTATCATTAAGAAGTCATTACTGAAGTGACATACTATTCAGAGCTAATCAGCATTACTCAGAACTTTCTCAAACTGGTATCATTTTTTTTTGTTAGCAATGCATTGTGTTGGGATCGATAATTAATTGCTTAGGCATAACACTATTTGCTTTTGACCTATTGCTGCAAATGAGGATAGTTAACGTCATTTGTCATGAGTCAGCTGTAGCAAGGTTATGTAACAAGGCAATATATGTGATCACATTTATAAATGATAAACACAAATGGGTAAAAAATAAAAATGCAAGTACTAGAACAGGTATAATAAGTAACAGGTTTAGTAAGTATCATGAAAAACTTCTCCTGGAAAAAAGACAAAATGGATTATCGACCTGAAAGAAGAAACGCACACTATGCTGAAAAGTAGTGAACTTCGAATTAACAGGTAGTGAAATGTGTATAAAAATGTGTTCCATAGCTGTCCTTTCCAAAACTTTCCGTCATCCTACTATGCAATATAACACCTGCTGTCAAAGCAAACTGCAACAATTACTTAAATAACTACATAGCATAAATACATAACTTCAACATTATCCTCATCTGTAAAGAAAAAACTTCATTATCAATCACTTCATTATCCATATTATCATAACTTCATTATTATCATCACCTGTAAAGAAAAACTTCATTATTCATAATAGCATATTCTTCATCATTATTCATCAGCATTCATTATCATCTGCAAAAAATCACTTCATTACTCAGTACAAAACTATTCCTTATCTCTAGCATATTTCATCACTAAAACTAAGATGTGCAGTTCTGTCTGACAGCCTGCATCAATCACCTTGTATTCTGAAAGAAAAAATTAGTTAAGACTGCTATTCTACGATGAGTATAGTATATTCTTGTTAATGCTTGTTAATCCTGATCCATTTACTCTTCCTCATAAAGTTATTGCATCTTCTTTCGTTTATTCCGTAGGTGAAATTCCCATTTCTGTTGAATTTATTTCTTACACGCATCATTTCTTTCTGAAATTGATGAGCAAAGATTAATGTCTTGCATTTAAATCATATACCCACTAAATAATGACTGGTTTATGGTAACATAATTAAGCATACAGCATAACATGACAGAAAATGGAATATGTCAAAGACATTGACACTGTTCAGATGCAAAAATGTACACAGAATAATACAATGCAGCAGCAAAATGTAAAACAGTCACGATCTTGAGATGTCATAGGGCAACAAAAATGTCAAAGTCAACTGGTGTGTGTTATATCTTAACTATTTCACAGTGCATAGAAACAAAACTGGAATACAATCATATACACAAAAAAGATGGAAAATGTGCACGGTCTGATGTGTAACGACAAGAAAAGCGACCTGCTAACGTTACCTTGCCGGGCACTTGCCAAGAAAAAATACGATAATCATCAGTAATTAGTCAGGTGAATATAATTGCATAAGTGGTCATAGAAAATTAGTAAATGGCATCATAGTGTGTCGAATCATAAAGTGTCTTCATTCAATAAAGGGTTTAATATTTGACCAATGGTGGTTGCCTTTCGATTTTCTGGTTCTCAAAGTTTCGACGTGTACAACATTGGGACGAGGAATGCTGCGAATTCGATATGGTCCTGCGTATAGAAGTTCAAATTTACTGCACTTACCTTTTAATTTGCTGGATAAAGAGTGTGTACGTACTAATATTTTCTGTCCAATGTGAAAGTCGCGGCGTGTACAAACCTGTTTTTGCTGTCTTCTCCGGCGGTCTGCGGCACGTTTGATGTTGTTCAGCGCAATGTCAATTATTTCGTGGTGTCTTAGTCGACGACATTTAGGGAAGTTTACTAATTCTTTAATTTTGTTTGGTGGTTCAATGTTTTTCAGTATAACAGACGGAGATAGCATAGTGGATTCATTTGGAATGGAATTAATTACATCTTGGAATGAGAGTATGTGTGTATCCCAATCAATATGTCTTTTGTGGCAGTATATTCGGCACAGCTTACCAATTTCTTTCATTAACCGTTCACAAGGGTTCGAAGAAGCATGGTACTTGGATATATAAATCGGAGAAATGTTTCTAGCTCGTAACATGCGTGTCCATATAGATTGCTGTAAAAGAATTTTGCGTAGTTGCGTGCGTTCGTCGTCTGTATTTGCACTGCTCTCTTTAACCTTATCAGAAATCATTTGTATTACGTCGTAGTCAGCTTCGTCTGGAGTATTATAGTTGTGTACGTACGTATCTGTGAACAATGTGGGATTACAGTCTATGTTACGTGTTGCGGAAATGACCTCTGTGCGGTTAATTGTTTGTTCTTCCGCGGATAATGAGTGCTGAAATTCTAAAGCCAATTGTACATTTTCATCCTTTAACATTAAATAAGAATTTTGAAAATCGATAACTGCGTCGTGTTGTACCAGAAAATTCGTACCTAAAATAATGTCTGTTGTCAATAAAGGAACAATCCAAAAATTAGAGTGGAAAGTATGACCTCCAATACAAAATGATAAATGCGTCTGTAATTTAACGTCTACTCCTTTACTCGATACTGCTCCCTTCACTTTTGTTTTGCCTAAAGGTAATGTCGGATAAGTATTCTCTTTGTTTCACTCGTTGAAAGTCTCCTCATTTATTACTGATATAGGTGATCCGGAATCAATTACTGCTGAAAATTTCGATGAACCAATTTTAATTTCGATGACAGGATGTGAAATAGTTTTCTGAACAAATGGTCTTTCCTGTAAAAGTGTGTCTCGTATGTCGTCAAAAGTAATTACATTTTCATGAACAACATTCTGCGTGTCTAAAGTAGTGCTTACGTTACTGGAATATGCAATCTGTACTGTGTCTGGTCAAATTCTGTCATACGTGCTATTATTTACGGGAGGATGCTGTGGCATTTCGACTATTTGAACTGTTCTGTTAACTCTTCCTGACGTATTACGCTATGGATGACACCTATTGTCTGGATCATTCATGATAATGTGTTGTTGCTGATGTTGTTGCTGCTCATAAGATCGATCGCTATTAAATGTACGCTGAAAATTGTGCTCATCATTCCTTTTACGTCTGTCCTGATAGTAATTTCTATACGGCGCATTGCGATACGAGTTGAAATAGTGTGTTGTCTGTACATAGTTATTTCTTTTCTGCCGTGCGTTACTATTTGTTGTAGCTGAGACTTTACGTGCACGCGGCGAAACATTAAAGCCTGGTTGACCTTGTAGACTGCATTGTTGGTTAGGCATGCTAAGCGGCTGACTTTCATGCTGTTGTGGTGAAAAGGTCTATTGTTACCAAAAAATGCGTTTCCTGTTAATTTTACACATACTGATGATTACGATTTTTATGTGTTATTTAAGTTCTCGTGATTCTGGAGTGCCTAATGAAAATTGTCACATTCGGTAAAAATTTGTCACATCGGGTTTTCTTTACAACGTTTCTTAATTCTACATAGAGCAATAGTTAAAGAGCTATTTGGATAGATATAAAGGATAGTAGAAGAGAAGGCAGCAGTGCAGAAAACTAAAGATGAAACAGCACTACTACAGCTCGGGGCCCTATGCTCGCTACGGCACATATTCATTAAAGCGTAATGAATCCCCTGAGGTCATTTACGCACTGCAAATAAATTTTAGCTTTTGTGTTACAGGCAATAGCGGTAAAATTTCAAAGGCAAATTGTTGTATCCGTGCTAATTCAAATTTCTTCATTACAGGCAATGCTGATGAAAATGCAATAGCAAATTGTCGCATCTGGTTCAAAGCTACTTTCTGCATTACAGGTAATAGCGGTGAATGTACAAAAATAAATTGTCTTATACAGTGCAAATTGTGTATCTGTGTTCTGCCATTATTAAATTCTTTACATTTTCTTGCGGATAAAAATTGCTCATAATCTATGTTCTCGTCACTGAATTTGAGAACACGTTCGGGTTTGTGTGTGAATCTGTTTGTCTGTGTCATTTCGTACTTCACGTTGCGTAGCTTTTCATATTTTAAGTAGCGTGGCTTTTCGGATTTTAATTCGCGTAGTCTCTGTAAATTGTTCACATTATACACGCTGCTTGAGTCAGACACATGCTCGCAAAGTGGCGGATTCTGTGACGTATTGGTGACTGAAATAGTTTTCAACTCTGTTACTGTAACACTTTCGTCAATTTGGTTCATCTGTCGTGCACTTTTATTAACAATTTCCGTATTCAGAGTGTGTGAAACTTCCAGTGGCTCTAAATTAAACTCGTCGCGTATCTGCACTGCGTTTTTACGGCATTGTTCAGTAACTGCATTAACTTCGTCTTCATGTGATTCTGTTGTGCCTACACGTGTGCTACTTAATTCTTGTGCAACAGTGCCAACTTCTTCATTACTGTTATTAGCACAAGCCTCAGTATCCTCACGTAATTGTTCTTTATTGTCCCGACATTGCACGGTAACAGCTGTAATCTGCTCACTAACTTGTTTGTTCTGTTCTTTAAGGTCGTCTTGTTTTTCGCTTGTGAGTTCGAAACTTTTATCGATTGTTTCGCTAAGTTGTTTGAAATGGTTGTCTAATTTTTCATTTAAATGTTTGGAATTGTCGTCTAATTTTTCATTAAACCGTTTGTTCTGCTCACTAAGTTGTCTAAAATCTTCACTCTGCTGTCTCGCCTGTTCACTAAGTTGTTGTTTGAAATTTTTACTACTGTTGTCTTGTTTTTCCATAATTTGGTTAACTCGTTGCAGCAATAGTGTCATAATTTGATCCGAACCAAAATTAGCATTTCTATTCTCAGTACTGTTTAATCGTGTACCTGCGGTTGTCGCGCTTTGTGTGACCATTTGGTCATTCTGCAATTTACAAAAACGATTATCAGTCGGATGTACACTGTCAGACACTATTTCGGAATTAAATAAATCCGTAGTACTTTGTGTATCCTGTTCATTTTCATTAGACAAATTTGTGTGTTCATTATTTGAATTTTCTAAAACGGGTGTGTTAAGCTGGGCAGCGCTCATTACAATAGAGCTCCCCGCGTCATCAATGGTCGTCAAATTAACACAGGAGACAATTGAGTTCGCTTGTTCATTATTAACGTAAAAGTCATCATTAGTAGTTGGAATGCACTGATTGTTAGTGAACGCAGGATTGTCATCATTACACTGCATGTCACATGTCCTATCGGTAAAGTCGTTTGAGCCGGTAATTTCGCTCGTAATACCTCGCGATACACTATTCACAGTCTTTCGCGGCATTTTTACAATAGTCACAAATATTCACAAAACAAATAAGCACAATGCTAAAACAACACACAAATACAACAGAGCAAACGAATTGTCGTTGATCTGTGGAAAGAAAGTCACAAATTTAGTAAAAGCGTAGCGCCAAATCCTAATTATATCGAAGCAAATAAGAGCAGATATCTGACTGTTGTTCAAAAGATTCTCAACGAAATACGATCCTGGACTGGGTGTCGCCAAGTGTAACCTCTCCAGAGAAATTTTAAAAAGGACAGTATTATTTAAGAATGCTAATGGACATTGCGCTAAGTGTAACCTCTCCACAAAAATTTTGAATGACCAAAAAATAATAAATGGGAGCCAAGCGTAACCTCCCTAGCAATTAAATTTAATGACAATAAAAGTGTGAGAATCGCAATCTGACTCAAGGTGTAAGCTGTCACGAAAGTAATGAAAAACAATTCAATGCTAATGAGACTTCAGTGACAATGTAAACTCAATTAAACCGGAATATCGGTCTTTGGCCCTGTGCAAAAAATCAGAATTAAATTCTTACCTCATTGAAACTGCTTGTCAAATTTCTGCTCTTATTGTTGCGCACGGCTTGGAGGAACTGCATAGTCTTTCGCGGCATTTTTACAATAGTCACAAATATTCACAAAACAAATAAGCACAATGCTAAAACAACACACAAATACAACAGAGCAAACGAATTGTCGTTGATCTGTGGAAAGAAAGTCACAAATTTAGTAAAAGCGTAGCGCCAAATCCTAGTTATTTCTAAGCAAATAAGAGCAGATATCTGACTGTTGTTCAAAAGATTCTCAACGAAATACGATCCTGGACTGGGTGTCGCCAAGTGTAACCTCTCCAGAGAAATTTTAAAAAGGACAGTATTATTTAAGAATGCTAATCGACATTGCGCTTAGTGTAACCTCCCCACAAAATTTTTTAAAAAGGACAGTATTTAATAGAAATGGGACCAAAGCATAACCTCTCCAGCAATTACATATAATGACAATGAAAATGAGAATCGCAATGTGACCCAAGTATAAGTTCCTCACAAAAAAAATGAAAGTCAATTCAGTGATAAGAAAATCTCAGTGATAATGATAATTCAATTAAACCGGAATATCGGTCTTTGGCCCTGTGCAAAAAATCAGAATTAAATTCTTACCTCATTGAAACTGCTTGTCAAATTTCTGCTCTTATTGTTGCGCACGGCTTGGGGGAACTGCATTGCAAATAATATATTTTTTTTAAATTTAACTGAAACTTTTCTTTAAGGGAAGTGGAAGGAAATCGTTAGTTCAATTAAATAAATTGTTTTTTTTGTAAAAATTGCATTGAAATAAAAATTATTATTGGGGCACTTGTTGAAAATTAATTACAATAAATAAACTTTACATTATCTGATGATTACCTACATTAACAATATACCTCATTCAGCATCTTGACCAGAATGCCATGTCGACGCTCGCCGACTCCTCTCACACAGCTGCACTGGGCTGCTACTACCGACATACTGCACGCAACTGAACTGAGCTACTGCTATCGACAGACTGTACTGCATGACGACTACTAGCGTACTGCTCGCAACACTCACGAGGTCAAGCGCAGACTAACCACGATAATAGGCTCTCTGGTCAAAGATTTTAACGTGCCTCACCATCGCTGCTACGTTACATACGTGTTTCACCAAGTGCCCTTGTACAGATCTTCAGTCTCCCACGTCTTATTTTAATCGCATTTGGCCATGTCTCCAAGTGCACTAATGACGTCATCCGCTGTGATGCATCATAGTATATTCTAAAAGTCTGCCTTGTGTCAACTGCCGAACTAGCAATCATATTTTTTTTTCATTCATGATTAAACATTGATGTAATCACTGAATGAAACAAGTTTTCCTCATTTTTTACAACTATATTAACCTTTAAAGTAAACGAGGTGTTTTATCAGAGTACCAGAATTCTCCAACTTTTCCATCAGAGGAAAAGTTTGAGAAACTCTGCCGTCACTCTTTGCTTTAAATCAGGGGCAGCCAAGAATTCTGCATGTATGTAGTGCTCTCGTTTCTGTACTGAGTTCCGTCACTTGGAAGCACATTTCTCCCGCTATAATGCCACGTTGCCTGAGCGGAACAGGGGGAAGAGAAGGAAACTACGAACGCGTTGAATTCAGATGGCGCTACAATCGCGTAAGGAAAACTTAACGTCTTGCTTACGAGTTGATTTCATATTTCATAATAACATAGATCACAAACAAAAAATTTTCGGACATCATTAAATTAATATCTTGTACAAACTGTCGGAATATGGACGGATACAGACAATTTCGCAGATTTTTGTCACTCGGGTCACCACGTAATCGTGACTCATTTGTTTTATTATCGAAAAACTGTTCTCTCGACATATGTTGACTGAAACATTGTATGACGTTTTGAGCCTCGTTATGGAGACGTGGAAACTCTTCCTGAGGAAAGAAACGTAGATTGTCTTTTGAAGGGGGACCGCACTACAGATCGATCTGTTCCTTCAGCACATGTACAGGAGCTCTTCCGACTGAAACAGCTCAAAAACAGACCAAAGAGTGGGAGTGCCCCAAAAATGTTTATAAAACTATTCCTGCACTTCTTTCAACGCCACAGTGAATTGTACTAATTTGCGTTTTCTATGACGCCAGTGAGCTCAGGGAAATTGTCCTATTTTTTTGAGAACTTTATATTTAAATACATTCCCAACAAATCATAAATAAGTTGTTTCTCACCTTGGATCGTATGACCGTAGGTAGTGAGCAGTCAGTTCCACTTAAAGTGTGAGGTTTTCAGTCCATTCTCGATATTTTAACTTTCGCTCCTGCTTTCCTTTTTCCTTCAGAAATTCAACAATAGTGGGTCTCAAATCGAAAAATCGTTCCAGGCATGCCCCTTGACTTACCCAGTGTTGTTCCCATTAATATAACCCCTGCGGAAATTTCAGCCATGCTCCTCTGTAGCCGTCCGTAATTGCGAAGGTTTTGCAGGTGAAGGATCTTGTAAACGAACTGACCTCTAGATTATGTCCCATAGATGTTCGACGGGATTCAAGTCGGGCTGTATGGGTGCCCGTATCTTTTTCTCGAATTGTCCAGAATGTTCTTCAAACCAGTCGCGAACAATTGTGGCCCCGCGAAATAACATAGTTGGTTGGGAGCATGAATTCCACGCATGGGTGCAAATGGTCCCCAAGTAGACGAACATAACCATTTCCAGTTAATGATTGGCTCAGTTGGACCATAGGACGCAGTCCATTCCATGTAAACACAGTCCACACCATTCTGGAGCCATCACCAATTTGCACAGTACCTTGTTGACAACTTGTGTCCATGGCTTCGTGGGGTCTGCGCCACATTCGAACCCCTGTGATCAGTTCTTTCCAACTGAAATCGGGACTCACGTGACCAGAACACGGTTTTCCAGTTGTGTAGGATCTTAGGATCTAAACCATATCGTCACGAACCGACGAGAGGCGCTGCAGGCGATGTAGTACTGTTAGCTAAAGCATTCGTGTCGGTCGTCTGCTGCCGTAGTCAGTTAACACCAGATTTCGCTGCACTGTCATAACGAATACGTTTGTCGCTCATCCCACATTGATTTCTGCGGGTTATTTCACGCAGTGTCGCTTGTCTGTTAACACTGACAACTCTACGCGAACGCCGCTGCTCTCGATCGTTAAGTAAAGGCTATCGGCTACTACGTTGTCCGTGGTGAATATAATGCCTCACATTTGGTATGCTCGGCGCACTGTGCCTTTGTGGACCTCGGACTATTGAATTCCCTAACGATTTCCGAAATTGTTCCATGCGTCTAGCTTCAACAACAATTTTGCGTTCAAAGTGTGTTAAGTCCCGCCATGCAGCCATAATGACATCGGAAGCCTTTTCACATGGATCACCTGAGTGTAAATTACAGCACCACCAATGCACTGCCCTTGTGTGTGTGATATTACCGCCGTCTGTGTGTGTGCATCCCATCACTTTTGTCACCTCAGTGTGTACCGTCACCACACTCTTCGTCCAGTTTCATCAAAAACTGATGTTATTGACCCTCAAATTATGCATGAGACTTCGGAAAATTTACTATTCGTATCACCAGTTTCATAAAGTGCTGCATGCTTGCTAATTTTAGCATCAAGTTCTTCTTGGCGTACGGGACAACGCATCGGTTGAATTCCGTACACATCGACTGTCGATCATTAACTTTTCTGCTGTTTCATCATTAACTCTTAAAATTCTTTCTGCGTGATACTGTAACGCCATTCCATAACAAACCTGAGGTACCTGTACCTGTAGATTATACGACTGCATAATAGGTATTGAGAATCCTATTCCTGCCTTGCTGTGATTTCCATACATTTTTGAAAGTTGGGACGACACACTGGTGGACTGTCTCTTTTTCTGCAAACAACCACTGGATCTATGAAGTTTCATTACACCATGAATAAATTTAATCAGCGCTGACGTGGCGATTCTGCGTAAATCATGGAGGTCGTGCCGACCGCGAGATGCCGCACCAAATGCACTGCTAAATGCAAACTCGTGCTGTAGTTCCGAAAACGACCGACTACAGCCGAGACTTGCCGACAAAGGCCGTGGCTCTGACCACATGCAAACCTACATATCATGCACATGTGAATTGCTACAGGGTGGTCCGTGGACCGGGCCAAATATCTCACGAAATAAGCGTCAAACGAAAAAACTACAAAGAACGAAACTTGTCTAGCTTGAAGAGGGAAACCAGATAGCACTATGGTTGGCCCGCTAGATGGCGCTGCCATAGGTCAAACGGATATCAACTGCGTTTTTGAAATAGAAACCCCCATTTTTATTACATATTCGTGTAGTACGTAAAGAAATATGAATGTTTTAGTTGGACCACTTTTTTCGCTTTGTGATAGATGGCGCTGTAATAGTCACTAACATATGGCTCACAATTTTAGACAAACAGTTGATAACTGGTGGGTTTTTAAAATTAAAATGCAGAACGTAGGTGCGTTTGAACATTTTATTTCGGTTGTCCCAATGTGGTACATGTACCTTTGTGAACGTATCATTTCTGAGAACGCATGCTGTTACAGCGTGATTACCTGTAAATACCACAGTAATGAATTAAATGCTCAAAATGATGTCCGTTAACCTCAATGCATTTGGCAATACGTGTAACGACATTCCTCTCAACAGGGAGTAGTTCGCCTTCCGTAATGTTCGCATATGCATTGACAATGCGTTGACGCATGTTGTCAGGCGTTGTCGGTGGATCACGATAGCAAATATCCTTTCCCCACAGAAAGAAATCCAGGGACGTCAGATCCGGTGAACCTGCGGGCCATGGTATGGTGCTTCGGTTACCAATCCACCTGTCATGAAATATGCTATTCAATACCACTTCAACCGCACGCGAGCTATGTGCTGAACATCCATCATGTTGGATGTACATCGCCATTCTGTCATGCAGTTAAACATCTTGTAGTAACATCGGTAGAACATAACGTAGGAAATTAGCATATATTGCACCATTTAGAATGCCATCGATAAACTGGGGGCCATTTATCCTTCCTCCCATAATGCCGCACCATACATTAACCCGCCAAGGTCGCTGATGTTCCACTTGTCGCAGCCATCGTGGATTTTCCGTTGCCCAATATTCCGTATTATGCCGGTTACGTTGGTGAACGACGCTTCGTCGCTAACAGAATGCGTGCAAAAAATCTGTCATCGTCCCGTAATTTCTCTTGTGCCCAGTGGCAGAACTGTACACGACGTTCAAAGTCGCCGCCATGCAATTCCTGGTGCATAGAAATATGGTACGGGTGCAATCGATGTTGATGTAGCAGTCTCAACACCGACGTTTTTGAGATTCCCGATTCTCGCGCAATTTGTCTGCTACCGATGTGCGGATTAGCCGCGACAGCAGCTAAAACACCTACTTGGACAGCCATGATTTGTTACAGGTCGTGGCTGACGTTTCACATGTGGCTGAACACTGTTTCCTTAAATAACGTAACTACCCGACGAACGGTCCGGATACTTGGATGATGTCGTCCAGGATACCGAGCAGCATACATAGCACACACCCATTGGACATTTTGGTCACAATAGCCATACATCAACACGATATCGACCTTTTCCGCAATTGGTAAACGGTCCATTTTAACACGGGTAATGTATAACGAAGCAAATACCGTCCGCACTGGCGGAATGTTACGTGATACCACGTACTTATACGTTTGTGACTATTACAGCGCCATCTATCACAAAGCGAAAAAAGTGGTCCAACTCAAACATTCCTATTTCTTTACGTACTACACGAATATGTAATAAAAATGGGGGTTCCTATTTAAAAAACGCAGTTGATATCCGTTTGACCTATGGCAGGGCCATCTAGCGGGCCAACGATCGCGCCATCTGGTTTCCCCCTTCAAGCTAGACGAGTTTCGTTCTTTGTAGTTTGATGCTTATTTCGTGAGATATTTGGCCCGGTCACTATCAATGGACCACCCCGTATACACCGTGGAGAGCACTGCGTTAAACAGACGCAAATTGCGGCCAGAAGCTATAAGAGTGCTCTCTATGTACGACGAATGAAACAATTCCCCCTGTAATAAAACGTTAATGACAGAATAACACACATTGGTTGCTATATTTCCATCCACTGTTTTAATACACACTGTCGAGTCACAGTAATATGACGACTTGTCAAAAGCCTGAATAACCACCTTCCGCAGGGCGGACCGCTGCGAGATGTGCCAGAAGAGAGTCGATGAGGTTCTGCAAGGTACCAACAGGGGTGTGGATACTTGCCGAATCCAGCGCAGTGACTAGCAGCGCTAGGCATCTTAGTTGAGGACCCATGGCGTGAACAGTCTGATCCAGCTGTCGCAAAGATTCTGGGTTGGTGGCTAGGGGAATACCTCAGACTCATCTTGGTGCTCTTCAAACCACGTGAGCTGTATCAAACGTTGCATGGTCCTGCCAGTAGGGGTCATCATTCCGAGTAAAAACAATGTAGGGGTGAACATGGTCCTCTAGGACAGATACATGCTTGTCTTGATCCGTTGTGCCTTCCATAATAGCGAGATCACCCAGGGTAAGCCCTCTGACCTGGCCCTTCTGACGCAGCATGTTTGCGTTCAGATATTTCACGTCCAAATTGCCAACGGCCATCTGTCTGAGGGAACATAAAGGCCACTTGTCGCCACTGAGTGGACGTGCAGTTGTGGCGCTGCCGTGCTAATTCCACCCTTCGTCACTAATGAATGACAGTCCACATGGGTGTATGAATGAGGGGCCTGCTGCAGAGGTCCAAAAACGGCGACGTTCGTTGAACGGTCAGATGGTTCAAATGGCTCTGAGCACTATGGGACTTAACCTCTGAGGTCATCAGTCCCCTAGAACTTAGAAGTACTTAAACCTAACTAACCTAAGGACATCACGCACATCCATGCCCGAGGCAGGATTCGAACCTGCGACCGTAGCGGTCGCGCGGTTCCAAACTGAAGCGCCTAGAACCGCTCGGCCGCACTGGCTGGCGTTGAACGGTCGCTGAGGTGACAGAGTTGGTAGCCCCTAGGTTCACCTAGGCAGTCAACAGCTGGATGTCTGTTCGTCCGTACACATCTCCGCAGCCATCATGGTCCTGTCGGTAGAGGTCATCGTTCCGAAGAAAAACAAACTGCATGCAGGGGTGAACATGATCGCCTAGGACAGATAGACGCTTGTCTTGATCCGTTGTATGCCTCATGGCATACCATAGTTGCCTCGACGCCGCTTTCGTATAGCGCCGCTTTGCCATGCACGGAATACTTTAACCCCGGCGACACGTGGCAAGTTTGCCGATTTAACTGTCTCGGAAATGCTTCCACCCTTGGCCCAGAAGCCAATGATCATGGCGTTTTGGACGTCAGATAAATCGCCCCTTTTTCGCATGACAACGACTGCGTTTGTTATCCGGTCACCCCCCCCCCCCTCCCCCCCCCCCCATTCCCCAGACTCGCTACTCGCTTTATGTACCCTCCATTTCTGGTGCTGTCATCTACCATCTGTGGGTGGTTATTGCACGTTGTCATCGATATAAGTGATGGTCACATTAACGTGACTGGACTGTGTATGTATCACTATAAAACATCGGTCTGATCATGAATCTTTTAGTCAAGTAAGTGTTGTTCATAATAATGTCAGCCTGCTTAGCTGGGTGGTAACGTGCTCCCCTCCCGTGCAAGCGGGCCCGGGTTCGATGCCCGGCCGTGTTGGAGATATTCTCCGCTCGGGGACTGGGTGTCGTGTTGTCCTCATCATCGTTTCATCCTCATCACCGGCGCGCAAGTCCCCCAGTGTGGCGTCGACTGAAATAAGACTTGCACTTGGCGGCCGAACTACCCCGGATGGGGCCTGCCGGCCAACGATGCCACATGCTCACTGCATTTTTTCTTCATATTATACTTGACTGAAATCTCTGAATTTAAATTACAATCTCCTTCAGTTTTTTCACAATTAGTTACTGCAGAGAAGCTTGGTAACGTCTGTCGATCTCGCACGGAAACTGGGCGCTGCAGGGCCGCCCGGTCTCGCTTGATGAATCTCTCCCCCCACGACTGCTACCGGGATGCGAAGTCGATGGACCGGGATCGGGTTGTCTCTTGTGGTGGACCAGTTATTTACTTACTAAAAACGGAAATTGTATTGGAAAGAATCCAGCATTCAGAGGGAATAATGACGCAATTGGGCCACATATTACTCCACAATTCAGTTGACGATCCTAGGCCTCTTTTCCAGTAACAAGTTTATCGCAGCAGTGTCCATTTGGATGCTAGGGCTCTTGGCGGCGCCCAATCGTGCTTTCTGTCCTTCACTTCGCAGTTCATAATCCGCCATGGCCGTCGAACTACTTCTGTATCCAAAGAACAGCCGTAAGAGGTTGCATCGGCGGACCTTAATATTAGGAGAATACTACGAAGGATCGCAACACTAACCCGTACAACAGCGTCCTGATGTGAATGCTAGCCGCGCGGAGTGGCCGCGTGGTTTGAGGCGTTATGTCACGGACTGCGCGGCCCTCCCGTCGGAGGTTCGAGTCCTCCCGTGTGTTCTTAGCATAAGTTAATTTAAGTAGAGTGTAAGTCTAGGGACCTATGACCTAAGCAGTTTGGTCCTTTAGGAATTCACACACATTTGAACATTTGTGAGTGCTATCCTCTCACGACAATCCCATGCTTATATCCCTACCCTGACAATTTTGTATCGCTGTAAGTGATGAGGACACTCTTCCCACCTACTTACGCGCAATGTTGGGTTTGTCTACGCCGAGTGTCAATACCAGTTCCTGTACGATGAGTCGATCCTTCGCAGGATAATTCGCTCAAGTTTTCTGGCTTTGCTGTTTCCCTTTATTCAACAGCATTAACCGCGAAAAGCCTCTCGGAGCTTTGTACGTTATCCAAGAGGTCATTTATATGTGTCGTGTGTAGTAACGACCCTGTAAAACACCACTGACGTAGTCCCAAGTTACTTTTACATTCGACGATTTCGCAACTGTGAGAACTACGTGTCGAGATCTATATGTTGCAAACTCCTGCATCCAGACACAATGCTGCTCGGATTTTCGGTTACCTCCAGTTTTGGTGACTAAACGATAATGAGTAGTTGCATCGTAGCCTTCCAGACGAACGAACAGAGCGAGGCGAGTTTCACACGATCGCTGTTTGCATAATCCATGATTCTGTGGGCCTGGCCTTCATTCTCCAGAAAAGTAGGTAGATTAGGGGAAGGGAAGATGTCTACGGGAGACACCGGTTGAGGGTTCCTTCTCGTGTACAGACAGCAGACTGTTGCAATCGTACTGGGACAGATAGAAGTGACGTCACCGTTAGCATACCAGACTCAAACTCGGGAGGACGCCTGTTCAAATCCCCGTCCAGCCATCCAGAGCTAGTTTTTCAGTTATTTCCCTAAATCTCTCCACGCAAATACAGTTATGGTTCCTCCGACAAGTGCACGGTCGATTTCCTTCAACATCCGAGCTTGTGCTCTGTCTCTAATAACCTTGCTGTCCACTGAACGTTCAACACTAAACTTCATTTCTTCCTTCGTTTTGGGAATGTGCATAGGATTCATTATAATACTCCCTGTAGGACATGACTTGGGTTGTCGCCCAACATTTCTCACTACAGTACTAGTCACTGGGTGTAGAGGTGAGCGTTACATAGTGATGCCAATATCAGTAACATAATACCAATGAAAACTGTTATGTTACATACAATACAGTATTATATGCCAAATTACGCACTCCGTGCCTCCTCGTACAAAGGAGTTCCACAATCTGTTTTTCTACCAGAACAGCTGTCAGCACTGTGCTACGTTACCAAATTTGTTTGTTGCAAATATAAAAATTAGTCATTGTCTTACACGTACGTTCCTGTAGCGCAGAATTTCTCTGCCTACATACTTAGTCTCCAACTCAAATCGTTAGCTAGCTAGCGCCCTCGACTTATTCTGTGAGAGGAATTTAGAAACACACTCCGCGTAAAATGGCGCCAGCCATTCACCAGTTTTCGCAAATGTTACGTCTGATTCGGCTTGGGCCTATATTTTTTTGTGATTGCTGTCTTAGTCAAGTCGATTTAGCAGGCGTCTGCTGTAAGAGGTCATTACGGTCGCACTGAGTAAGCGTCTCGAAGACGGCAGATAAACTTCCATAAACGTGACTGGATGACACGTGAACGACTTCCTTTGTATGATTACACTTTGTTTCATTAATCTTTCTCATCGTAATTCTACACATCAGCAGAAATTTAAATGCACATCAAGAAGCAAAACAAAACAGTTGCATTAAAAGTAGGCCGAACGTCACATGCCACTAGTTCGAATATACCTTGTAGACTAGTTCGCGATGGGAGGGACGGTCTTTGGTAAAGAGCCTCTGTAAATGACCTTTAAAGAGATGAGCAACGATTAGTGCATAATAAGTGTAATACAAAACATAGGTATGTTGGTAAGGAAATGCTGAATGAAACGCGTTAGTCTGTAGAAAGGGCTATGCTTGAAACCTTCAGTGACAACTGCAGCATCTTCTCAAAAGGCCTATCACAAAATCCTAAGAAATTCTAGTCATACGTAAAGGCAGTCAGTGGCACGAAAGGTAGTGTCCAGACACTCATGGATGACGCTGCAACTGGAACTGGGGATCGCAAATCAAAAATATGCGATGAACTCCGTTTTAAAATGTTGACGTAGAAAGGACAATGCAGTAGAATTTCTCCTGTTTACTTCTCGTACCACAGGAAAGATGAAAGATATACGTTATACATACCAGTTTCAGTGGCGTTCAGAAATAGCTGAAACCCCTTAAGCTGTACAAAGCTTCAGAGCCCGATGGAATTCATATCAGATTTTATAGACAATTTGTGGCAGAGTTCATGCCTATTTTAATACCAATATACCGAAGAAACGTCGAACAAAAATCTTTGCCGAATAGTTGGGAGAAAGTCACACCAGTCTAAAAGACGCATGCCAGAAATGATACACAAATTTCCATCCGGTATCACTGGCATCCATATGTTGTAGAAAATTACAACGTATGAGAGCTCAGACGTAATATATTAATCCGTTTCTAATGACCTGGATGTCGACGGGACCTTAAACCGTAAACTACCTTCTTTTCTTCGAAGATAATGACCTCCTCCACGCCAATCTGCAAGGACTCTAAAAACACCGGTCATGCGGAGCTCAGCTCGTTTTCTTTTCATCCTGAAAGCCGTGGATGAAGGCAGGCAGTTAGATTCAGTATCTCATGCCTTCCGAAAGGCATTTGATTCAGAACCATACCTATGATCATAAGTGAAAGTACGATCGCATGGGGAATCAAACGAAATTTGTGCCTACATTGAGGATTTCTTGGTAGGGAGACGCACCATGTTACCCCAGACCACTTATAGTATAATATGGTGTGGGATGTTACGTTGTATGGTGAATCATCGATATACAAACAACTTGAGGCGAGGCCTGGGACATGTGTTGAGTGGCTTCAAGTGGCTCTAAGCACTATGGGACTTAACATCTGAGGTCATCAGTCCCCTAGAACTTAGAACTACTTAAACCTAACTAACCTAAGAACATCACACACATCCATGCCCGAGGCAGGATGCGAACCTGCGACCGTAACGGTCTCGCGGTTCCAGACTGAAGCGCCTAGAACCGCTCGGCCACTCCGGCCGGCCCGTCTAAGTGGTTTTCCAGATTAGCAAGATACATATTAAGAGTTTAATTTCATATAGAAAAACAATCATCAAATACTTGCGTTGTCACCCTATGTTTTCCATGTTCCATCCCTGTAACTGTCTGTTTGGAAGGGCGTTCGTCGTCTGTTGGAGAGTCTAAATGTCTTTGAAGGTGGGGTAAGCATCCCTGAATGTAGGGACAACTTAGCCAATTTTCTTGGTCAAAGACACACGTTTGTTAACGCGACACAGGGAGAGAGTGTATATTGCCCGTGCATCGGCTTCCGGTCCATGGTAGGGACCGTAGGTGAGTAGCTAACAGCCTGACTGCGTTGGGAATCGACGAAGAGGTAACATCTAGTTTTAGTCCTTGGTGTTGTAATTTTTTAATGTGTAAGTTTCTGCTTAACTGAGCCCTTAATTGATTTCTTAGTAGCTTTCAACTGTTATAGAATAACTCGGGATACCAAGCATAGGCAGGAACTGAGAATTATTTGGCGATTTTTGGAATTTATCAACAAAAAAATGGCTCTAAGTGCTTTGGGACCTAACATCTGCGGGCATCAATCCCCTAGACTTAGAACTACTTATACCTAACTAACCTAAGGACATCACACACATCCATGCCCGAGACAAGATTCCAACCTGCGACCTTAGCAGCAGCGCCGTTCCAGACTTAAGCGCTTAGAACCGCTTGGCCACAGTGGCCGGCTAGAATTTATAGCAATGTTTTCTTTGCGCTCTCTTCAAATGGTTCAAATGGCTCTGAGCACTATGCGACTTAACTTCTGAGGTCATCAGTCGCCTAGAACTTAGAACTAATTAAACCTAACTAACCTAAGGACATCACACACATCCATGCCCGAGGCAGGATTCGAACCTGCGACCGTAGCGGTCGCTCGGCTCCAGACTGAAGCGCCTAGAACCGCACGGCCACTCCGGCCGGCTCTGTGCTCTGTAACTTTGGGATTGCGGGGCATAAGGCACGTGGATCTAGCAATGTGACTAGATTCCTGAATAAATAATGTGACTGATTATGATCAGTGCGTATTGTTTTGACATCCGGTAGCCATATTAAAAAAAGATAAGGATGTTCTGCACAGATTTCAGTGAGTTTTCCTTGTGCATAGTTTGTAGCAATTACAGTGTGTTTTGTTACTGAGATTCTGCGTTAGTATTCCATGATAGCAACTGAATCAGTTTCCTTTCTTAAGTATATTTTCGAGCTTTATTGTTTGATTTCGAGATTTATCTTGTCGTTCATTTTTGCTATAGTTTATCGTTTTCTCTTTGTAGTGGGTAGCCACGTGGTTATTAGTGATTTTCGGTGGCTCCTACCATTTGAGAGAATTGTTCACAGGACGTAGTTCATATTTATTATCCTTAATTGCAATGTCGTTTTATTTTTATACATTTGAGAATAATTTTCCGTTTACATAGTCAGCCATCGAGGATAGTTTCAGTTTCTCTTTAGCCAAATCTAAATCTTGTTTCCCTTATTAAATTATTGAACCACTTCTTTCTCTTTATGATTAGTGGTTAGTCTGAACGCATGCGTGTGTAATTTATCTTTTCCACCGCACTCGCGATTTCAGAAGATAGCGTTTTTCATGTATGCCTTTCAGACCGTTTTACCAAGAGCATTCAGTACCAACACTCCATGATAGATTAAGATTTTTCTGCTAAATCTAAGTTTGTTCATGTGTTTCCCTTTTTAAAGATTTAATCATCAAATAAATGTATAGTAAATGCATTCCTAATGGTCAATAGCTCACCCACTGTTTATTCAATTCTATATCGAGACACTTCCAGCCCAGCATAGCTCAAACGTGTATGATTTTTAGTATATTTACCAGAATTTCCCAAGTTGATGCTCCTATAGTATTAATCAAGAATTATCAAGGTATATCAAAACCTTATTAATTTTTCCTGAACTGAGGCCTATCCACTAAATGTTATTTCTTTCCAAGCAAATGTTTACGGTAATTAAGTGACACGTCAATTCAAGTGGTGACCCGAGATATTTTCTATAGCAAAAGTCCAATATAAATTCACATAAAAACTTAACAGGTGACGTAAGAGTATAATTTTCCGTCGACCAAGCTAGCTATATAATTAAACAGGTACGTTACAGAATAAGAGAGAGGGGTTGTACATATACAAGACAAGGCAGCACGAATGGCCTCAGGTTTGTTTGACTCATGGGAGAGCGTCACTGAGACGCCGGAATATTTAAACTCGGTGACGCCATTAGATAGACACCAACTGCGTCGCAAAATCCAACTTAGAAAGTTTCAAGAAACTGTATTAGCTGGGAAAATGGGAATAAACTGCAACCTACATACCGCTCCCTTTTTAGTCTATGTCGAAGACAAATTATATTTTATAGGTGTGTATTTCAATATTCACTCTTACGCTGCTTTTCACATTAGTTGTGAAATATTGACTCAGTTGGCCTTATCGATGTTTGTAGGAAATTTCCGACTGCGCGTTCGTATGAGTACAGCTGTGTATACTGAAAATTAGTGAGCAGTTGAGCGTAATACTGATTACATCACTACAGTTTGTCATTAATTTAGTACGTTTATAGTTAGTCTTTAGCCTCGCATACGAGGCGTGCTGCAGGAATACTTACCCTCTTCCCATTGGATGACTGCTGTTGATCAGCTAGAAAGGCATATGTTAATTGCTTTGGTAGAGTTCAAGGCAGCTGCAGGAATACTTACCCTCTTCCCATTGGATGACTGCTGTTGATCAGCTAGAAAGGCATATGTTAATTGCTTTGGTAGAGTTCAAGGCAGTGATTTTCTCAGATGATAAGTGAAAGTCTTCAGCTGGAACTGACTGAAGGGTACATGAGGGTCGATCGTCTTCACGGTCAGAAAGCGCCCGATATCTCTTTCTGCTATATCGATATAGATGAGGGTCCAGCCTATCTAACAGCCTTGAGTCTGAATGGCTATTATCACCTTCTGTGGATGTGTTCCTGCTCGTGACATTTGCAAATTACAAATCATGTGCCCTCAATTACGATGGAATCGATTTTTATACCTGGGCGCTTTCTTTTATTAAGTCATCAGTCTTCTGACTAGTTTGATGCTGCCCGCTACGATTTCCTCTCCTGCGCCAACCTCTTCATCCCACAGTAGCACTTGCAATCTACGTCCTAAACTATTTACTGGATGTATTCTAATATCAGTCTTCCTCTACAATTTTTGCTCTCTACAGCTCCATCAAGTACCACGGAAGTTATTTCCTGGTGTCTTAATAGATGTTACATCGTCCTGTCCCTTCTTCTTGTCAGTGTCTTCCATATATTCCTTTCCTCCCAGGTTCTCTCCGGAACCTCCTCATTTCTTACCTTATAAGTCCACCTAACTTTCAATATTCGTCTGTAGCACCACATTTCAAATGCTTCGATCCTCTTCTGTTCCGATTTTCCCACAGTCCATGTTCCACTGGCATAGTACGCTGTATGCCTGGTCGGACGAGTCTCGTTTCAAATTGTATCGAGCGGATGGAAGTGTACTGGTATGGACACAACCTCATGAATCCTTGGTCCCTGCATGTCAGCAGTGGACTGTTCAAGCTGGTGGAGGCTCTGCAATTGTATGGGGAGTGTGCAGTCTGAGGGATGTAGGGCCCCTGATACGTCTAAAAACGACTGCGACAGATGAGTCGTACGTAAGGATCTTGTCTGATCACTTGCATCCATTCATGTCCATTTTGCATTCCGACGGACTTGGAAAATTCGAGCAAGATAGTGTGACTGTCCACACGTCCAAAATTGCTACAGAGTCCCTCCAGGGACACTCTTCTGAGTGTAAACACTTCCGCTGGCCACCAGACTCCCCAGACATGAACATTATTGAGCATATCTGGGATACCTTGCAACGTCCTGTTCAGAAGAAATCTCCATCGCCTGGTACTCTTACGGATTTATGGCCAGCCGTGCAGAATTCATAGTGTTAATTCACTCCAGGAATAATTCAAATATATTCGAGTCCATGCCACGTCGTGTTGCGGCACTTCTGCGTGCTCGCAGGGTCCTACACGATATTAGGCAGCTGCATCCGTTTTTTTTGGCTCTTCAGTGTATATACATGGTGGTAAGAAACAGTCTGTAAGGTCTGTAAGGGTGTTGCTGAGAAATAACTGTTAAGAAAAAATTCGTTACGTTGCACCGTATCCGAGTTCACTAATACTGAAGTTGACCAATCAGACTGTTGCGCGTGCAAATTCGACTGGCTGGCCATAGATAGTGTCAGTTGTTCCCATAGCGTAGATGACAGCGCACGAGACAGTTCAGCCTTTTTTCTATCGCTCTCTTGTTCGGTTTTAGGAAACCAACAGAAGACAGATTTAACGACACCGTCTCTGGCAGGCTGCTAGAATTCTCGCGTGTAACGGTCTGACCGGTTAACTTCTGTGCAAATTAAGTGGGAAACGACGCATTGTATTGAATTTTTTTCTTAACAATTCTTTCCCAACTCAAGCTACAGTGCAACACCCTTACAAACTTTTCAGATTACCCTCTGTATATGGCGTAAACGATAACTGCTTGTTTTAAACTGTCCAAGATGGGTGTAAACGTCGGCGTGCTCTGCACGGCAGCCTCTTGTTCGCAGGGTCAGAGGTTCTTCTGCTAAAACTTCAAATATCGTCATTCATGAACAGCGAGGAGATTATTTCAGTGCAGTAATAATTTTCCAGTGCTGACTGGGTACATGGGACCAGATTTCCCCAAGTAAAATGTATATTACTTTCTTTTCATCGAAAGTTCATTTAATAAACTACTGACCGTGTAAAATATGCAAGTTCATAAGCCTATGCCCAATTCACATCTGTCCGCTTCATTTATACAAAAGACAAAACTCTGAATGTATAAGCGTCAAGTGTTAATCAATATAATGTTCATG
Source organism: Schistocerca serialis cubense (assembly GCF_023864345.2). NCBI lineage: Eukaryota > Metazoa > Arthropoda > Insecta > Orthoptera > Acrididae > Schistocerca > Schistocerca serialis. The sequence continues at coordinate 698,261,667 of NC_064641.1, read as the reverse complement.
AAACATACCTTATAGTTTGAACTGACTCTGAATGTATTTTCCAGATTGACTACAGCGTTTTACTTGTATTTCTGTACATATCTGCTTTCCTTTCTGGCTAATAATTACAGCTCGAGTTCAAAAATTCTCAAAAATTAAAGATGGCTGAGCTACAATAATGGTTTTTGCAGTTATCTCTGCCAAATTGCTAACTCAACTCTCTTCCACCGTGTCTCGTTATCCCGTCCAGTTTTTCCTCTTTTCTTTTGCCTTCCGCGAGCCACGCAGCAGCAATGACGTACTGGTACTGCACCGAGTAACTTCTCACCACCGAGCGAGGTGGCGCAGTGGTTATCACACTGGACTCGCATTCGGTAGGACGACGGTTCAACCCCGCGTCCGGCCATCCTGATTTAGGTTTTCGTGATTTCCCTAAATGCCAGGATGGTTCCTTTAATGAAAGGGCACGGCCGACTTCCTTCCCCATCCTTCCCTGATCCGATGAGACCGATGAACTCGCTGTTTGGTCTCTTCCCCCAAACAACCCAACCCAACTACCCACCCTCGCAGGCAAAGTAACCGTGGTCCGCTACACACAGCCGCCACTCTGTTTCTTTAGCGTTCACAATTAATTTGGTCGCAACACCCACAGGAAGCCTCTTTCCTATCTATTCCTATTAAAGTGACATACCACACTATGGGAAGACACATTTAAATAGTTCTAATAAATATTTCCAGTTAAGAAAGAGTGTAAGGTCCACGCTAGGTTCTGAAAACAGATTACCCGGGGAAGTAAGTCCTGATATGATCTGAACTACACTGAAGAGCTAAAGAAACTGGTACACCTGCCTAATATCGTGCAGGGCCCCCGCGAGCACGGAGAAGTGCCGCAACACGACGTGGCATGGACTCGAATAATATCTAAAGTATTCCTGGAGTGAATTAACTCCATGAATCCTGCAGGGCTGTCCATGGGAGTTGAGATCTCTTCTGAACAGCACTTTGCAAGGCATCCCAGATATGCTCAATAATGTTCATGTCTGGGGAGTCTGGTGGCCAGCGGAAGTGTTTACACTCATAAGATTGTTCCTGAAGCGACTCTGTAGCAATTCTGGACGCGTGGGCAGTCACATTATCTTACTGGAATTGCCCAAGTCCGTCGGAATGCACAATGAACATGAATGGATACAGGTGATCAGACAGGATGCATACGTACGTGTCACCTGTCACAGTCGTATCTAGACGTATCAGGGATCCCAATCACTCCAACTGCACCCGTCCCATATCATTGCAGAGCCTCCACCAGCTTGAACAGTCCCCTGCTGACATGCAGAAACCAAGGATTCATGAGGTTGCAGTTATACCTGTACACGTCCATCCGCTCGATGAAATTTGAAACGAGACTCGTCCGACCGGGCAACATGCTTCCAGTCATCAACTGTCCAATGTCGGTGTTGACGGGCCTAGGTCAGGCGTAAAGCTTTCTGGCGAGCAGTCATCAAGGTACGCGACTCTTCAGTGTAAAAGATTTGAAACGAGACTCGTCCGACCAGGCAACATGCTTCCAGTCATCAACTGTCCAATGTCGGTGTTGACGGGCCTAGGTCAGGCGTAAAGCTTTCTGGCGTGCAGTCATCAAGGTACGCGAGTCTTCAGTGTAAAAGATATGCCCTCTTCTATACAATGTTTAGATTTAGGGTTCAAATCATAACACGAACCGACTACAAACAGTCTGTAGAAAATTACGTAGGCAGTAAACACTTAACGTTTTTGTGCAAGGGTTTACTTTGAGGCCAGTCGGCCAGGTGCGTATTTCCTACACCTGCCTTTTGTTGCTGAAACATCTCGTATAGAAATGAGAAGTACAATATTCACAGCGACTGAATCTAGTTTTGATATTAACTGCAGTGATAAATTCATAAAATTCTGCCAACTGCTGAACGCAAGCAGTAAGTTTCGCATTGAGTGGTGGTACGCTGACTGCTAAGTTCGAGTTGGCACAAACTCGGTTGGAAAGGAACGTGATTGGCTAAGAAAATTGATTTGAAAGACCGATTAAGTATAAATCGATGTAACTGTTGCCAAAGATAAATAAATCACGATAACACGTGTTACATTAATGCCCATAAAAAACCCCGAGTTCCAACAAGTGAGAAAACTAAAAAACTCAAAATTGATATAAGTAGCAAAATATTAACGTAGGCTCATTAATAGAGACTGTGACGAAATTAAATGCTCTTCCATTTGGTTGAATGAGACACAAGTAAATTCTATACCATAAACTGAAATCTACTCTTCTCACGAAAGTACAAAACAAATTTCCCCACATAGGAGAAACGATTGCAAGCCATGAAATTTCAACGACATTCTCAGCCCTCAGTTTCGCGAGCCGAACAAAGAAAATAGTTACAGATGTTCCACAGGATTCCCGTGAAGGACCAGTAAATTTATACTGCGAGTGAGGTCACACTGCACTGCGTCAAAGTACATTTTACATACAGCAAAGCTGCAAACAGGCAATTGCTCCATCAAACTGCAAGACAAGCCTTACTGCAAGCACGCCAGAAACACAAGAAAAAGTTGTGAGTTGGCCTAAAATCTGGTTAGTCAACACAGCCAAAATTCAAAGACCACTTCTCCAACATCTCACAAACAGCAAATAAACCAACTGTGTTGTTCGTCATCGATAACTAGGTACAAAATTTTATCTTGTCAGAAGACACGTATTAGCCAATAAGTGAAAAAATCGAATACTGAGAATTACAGATCAAATAATGAAAGCCACAAAGTAACAGCCAACTTTGGAGAGGTATCATTAGTATATCTGGTTCAGACATGTCAGCCTAAGGCTAGGCGACCTTTCTCATTTTTAATTCATTTCTTCATGTTGATATGCAAATTTGGGAACTAATTAAATTATGCTTGTGATACTAAACTGATTCAGGTAGGTCGATGAAGGATTATGTTGTCCATATACAGGTACACTTCATCTCTTCTTGCTAACTTCTTTTAGATTATAGTGCGTACACTGAGGTCATTATAGAGCGATATGCGCGTACACAAGGTGTAAAAGGGCAGAGCATTTGTACTCAGGAGATTCATGAGAAAAGGTGTCCGACCTGATTATGGCCGCATGACGGAATTTTACGAATTTTGAACACGGAATGGCAGCTGGAGCTAGGCGCATGGGTCATTCCATTTCGAAAGTCGTTGGGGAATCCAATATTCCGAGATCCACCATGTCAAGAGTGTGCCGAGAATACAAAATTTCAGGCATTATCTCTCACCACGGAGAGATGGCCGACGGTCTTCACTTGACGACTGAGAATAGTGTCAGTGGTAACAGACCAGCAACGTTACGAGAAATGACTACAGGAATGAATGTGGGACGTACGACGAACGTGTCCGTTAGGACAGTCCGGTGAAATTTGGCGTTAATGGGCTACGGCAGCAGACCACCGATGCGAGTGCCTTTGCTAAAACCTGCAGTGCCTCTCCTGGGCTCGTGACCCTCATGAGTTGCATGCTAGACGACTGGAATACCGTGGCCTGGTCACATGAGTCCCGATTTCAGTTGGTTGGGGCTGATGGTTTAATTCGAGTGTGGCGCAGACCCCGCCAAGCCATGGACTTATGTTGTCAACAAGACTTTGTAAGCTGACGGTAGCTCCATAATGGCGTAGGCTGTGTTTACGTCGAATGGACTGGGTCCACAGGTCCTGCTGAACCGATCATTGACTATAAACGGCTATGTTAGGCTACTTGGAGACCATTTACAACTATTCAAAGACTTTATGTTCCCGAACAGCGACGTCACGCCACCAGTTCAAAATCATTCGCGATTGAACTTTTATCCATTCTGGATTTGGAACACTGCGACCGTCTTGTTAAAGGTTTCAGAAATTACTGCAACCAATCGCCGTTTTTTCTTCAATTTTTTATTTATTCATGACCGGTTTCGAGTCGCCTGGCGATTCATCATCAGATGATACAAATTAGTTCGGAGTATTGTGGGGATCGTGCATTTGTGGCAAATATAGAGACGAAAAAGTGAGCACTGTATGTGAAGGACCAGTAAATTTATACTGCGAGTGAGGTCACACTGCACTGCGTCAAAGTACATTTTACATACAGCAAAGCTGCAAACAGGCAATTGCTCCATCAAACTGCAAGATTGTAAGATGCTAGATTGTAAGATTAATTTGATGGTATTACTCACTGTTTTTATTCTTGTTGCAAGCACTGCTCTGGAAAACATAATGAATGCTTTCCAGTATCGTTAAATATCAGGTGAAACAGGCACTTTTTCACCGATGGCGACTCCAGGCCCCCACAGCCGCACTAGTGGTCGACTGTGAAGAGCGGACAAATTGAATAGCTGGGCGGCGGCCATTAGAGTGGTAAACTGACGCGCAGAGTTCGAGTGTTTATACATCGCTTTTGGTTATAAAATGCCTTCCCTTAAGTTAGGTCACAAACTTAATGCCTCCTTTAAATACGTTACTACAATATACTTTTTAATTTATGAACAAACAGCAACTAGTCACTGTTTATGAATTTATCTTACGTAGTACATGGAATCTGCCGTTGCTCAAAGTTATGTACTGGACCCCTAGCATTTTTCGTAGTTCATTTACGATAGATGTACGCAAAATGCATCAAAATACTCTAAGGCTTGCCCACTATATTAATAGATATTTTCTGACTCTACCTTGCTTTAGATTTTATGACGAGAAGTGCGTTATATATGGCATAGTGCTTTGGCAACTCACGACCAAATTATCAAGTTTCAACCTAACCTAGACCATGAAAACACTACCGATCAGCCAACTTTCTTCAAAATGATCAGAACAAATAAAAAGTTATTCTGTCGGTCGGAAATCTTGCCTCCTGACAGCGTGTAACCATTTTTGTAACAGCTGTGGTTTTGAGAAAGGAAACCTTCAAATAGATGCACAGACATTATGCTAATACCGTGTTACAAAAACATTTATTAAGCAAGTGCACTGACATACAAAACAACTTAAAATACCCACGTACCTGTGAAATGTAATATTCGTTCCTTTCTCGAATTTATTTGTACAATTAATCGCTGCACGACTCTTCACCGTTGTACTTCTTTTGATTGGAACGTACAGACAGAAGAATTACGAGTAACAAATACGGTATGTACGCCCCAACAAATATACAACGTTGAATAAAGGTCTTCATAAACAACAGTACTACACAACACATCAGACTACAACCACTATAATGGCGTCCAGCCGAAGGTTCAAATTATCCCGCGACTGCAGCGCCATAAGTGAGTCTAGTTATTTTTTACAAGGTCTTTGTGCGACTCCCACATACTTTACAAAAGATAAACAAACCAAAGAGTGAGGCTGTTGTTGTCTCCAAAGAGTTTTGTGGAGGCAGAGATTTTCTTTTCTCATTTTTTGTTTTGTGTGGCATTCATAATAAAATATATATTTATCACATATACATATACATGTATACACATACATATATTACATACACGTATACATATTACATTATATGTTATAAATACATATTTTATTATGAATCCCACACAAAACGAAAAATGAGCAAAGAAAATCTCTGCCTCTACAAAACTCTTTGGTTTGTTTATATTTTGTAAAGTACGTGGGAGTCGGCATCGGTGGAAAATTGTCTGTTTCACCTGATATTTAACGATACTGGAAACCATACACTATGTTTTCCAGAGCAGTGCTTGAAACAAGAATAAAAACAGTGAGTAATACCGTCAAATTAATCTTACAATCTTAATATTTTTCCCACATACAGTGCTCACTTTTTCGTCTCTATATTTACCACAGATGCACGACCCCCACAATACTCCGAACTAAATTGTATCATCTGATGATGAATCGCCAGGCGACTCGAAACCGGTCATGAATAAATAAAAATTGAAGAAAAAACGACGATTGGTTGCAGTAATTTCTGAAACCATTCGGGACTGGTTTGAAGAACATTCTGGACAACTCGAGCAAATGATATGGTAACCTGGAGCAATGGATATGAATATCATCAAATAATTAGGGGATATAATCAAGAAGTCAGTTCGTGCACCACATCCTGCACCGGCAACACTTTCGCAGTTATGGAGGGCTATAGAGGCATCTAGCTTAGTAGTTCTGCAGCGGACTTCCAACGGTTTGTTGAGTCCATGCCACATCGAATTGCCGCAGGACGCTGGGCAAAAGGACGTCCGAAACGCTATTAGAAGGTATTCTATGACTTCCGTCACGACAGTGTGTAGTGCATGTTTCTTAGCAACGTCAACTGTACGTTAATTTTGTGATTCTGTGTGACCTATGGAAACAAGTGGAATGACGAAGTTGGTTGTGGTTCAGCTGGCAGCCATCCGAAAGAGGAGATTCCTAGCACAGCAGAGCTCTGCCGGCCTAGAGTCAACCCTTGCTGCCGAGCGGTTCATAAGCAAGAGCCGGTATGACGCTGTCGGCGGAGCGCACTGGTTGTGGAAGGGAATAGAACATGAGGCTACAGGATTCTCTCAAGAAACGGTACAGGCGGGCAGTGTTTCCTTTTCGGTTGCGATATGTAATGCTTCTCAGAGGACGCCCTCTGGTCATAGAAAACATGACAGGGTGCCTTCCTAAGCTGCGTTAGCACCTTGATACACTGAGTGAGAAGCAGACACCACAGTGGAATGTGCCTTGTTTTCTGTTTTGTGGGGGTGTAAAGGGCCATTCTGGCCTTGAGCCTGGCAAACATTTGGGTGCTCATTTTTCTGTGCGTGGGAATACTGCCTATTGCTTCGTTCAGATAATTTCCATAGGTGGGTACGTAACTTCGTTATTAAACTTCCCTTCGGGCTGTAGATTTAGACCTAGCCTTCTGATTGGCGGAAGAAGGTGCACGGAATTCAAAAAATGGTTCAGATGGCTCTGAGCACTATGGGACATAACATCTGAGGTCATCAGTCCCCTAGAACTTAGAACTACTTAAAACTGACCAAACTAAGGACATCACACACATGCATGCCCGAGGCAGGATTCGAACCTGCAACCGTAGCGGTCGCTCGATTCCAGAATGAAGCGCCTAGAACCGCCCAGCCACTGCGGCCGGCTGCACGGAATTATAATGTCGAACTCTGGAGCGGAGCAGGGTCAATTACATGGTAGACACTCTTGGAGTGAAGGCATCTTGGGTTTGGCTTTCATTAACCAGTCTTCGCGCTCGCTCCACTCTTTGGAAATCTTCGCGTATGAGCTGAGTAGACAGAAGGAAATCAGAGACTTGGGACATCTTGCTGTCCCGCAATTGATGTTTGAGACTCATGCGGTTGCTGCAATGCATATCTTGCAGCTGCAGTTTCTGGTATACAGTTGCTACCACTCACCTGCGGCGTTGGGATTCAATACTGATGTAGTTTAGGCACGATCTGATTGTGAGTTGTACTCAGCCTGTAATCGTCATTCAATACTTTTAAATATTCCAGTTGCTGGCCAGTGATTTTAAAGAGCTACAAATAGTGTCTGGAACTACTGTACCTATAATATCGTGGTCCGATTCGGGTAACCACTCATGTAAATAGCTACTAACGGAAAATTCTGTGGCTTTCTTTCAAATCCAGTATGGTATTATCTACACTCCTGGAAATGGAAAAAAGAACACATTGACACCGGTGTGTCAGACCCACCATACTTGCTCCGGACACTGCGAGAGGTCTGTACAAGCAATGATCACACGCACGGCACAGCGGACACACCAGGAACCGCGGTGTTGGCCGTCGAATGGCGCTAGCTGCACAGCATTTGTGCACCGCCGCCGTCAGTGTCAGCCAGTTTGCCGTGGCATACGGAGCTCCATCGCAGTCTTTAACACTGGTAGCATGCCGCGTGGACGTGAACCGTATGTGCAGTTGACGGACTTTGAGCGAGGGCGTATAGTGGGCATGCGAGAGGCCGGGTGGGCGTACCGCCGAATTGCTCAACACGTGGGGCGTGAGGTCTCCACAGTACATCGATGTTGTCGCCAGTGGTCGGCGGAAGGTGCACGTGCCCGTCGACCTGGGACCGGACCGCAGCGACGCACGGATGCACACCAAGACCGTAGGATCCTACGCAGTGCCGTAGGGGACCGCACCGCCACTTCCCAGTAAATTAGGGACACTGTTGCTCCTGGGGTATCGGCGAGGACCATTCGCAACCGTCTCCATGAAGCTGGGCTACGCTCCCGCACACCGTTAGGCCGTCTTCCGCTCACGCCCCAACATCGTGCAGCCCGCCTCCAGTGGTGTCGCGTGTCGCGACAGGCGTGAATGGAGGGACGAATGGGGACGTGTCGTCTTCAGCGATGAGAGTCGCTTCTGCCTTGGTGCCAATGATGGTCGTATGCGTGTTTGGCGCAGTGCAGGTGAGCGCCACAATTAGGACTGCATACGACCGAGGCACACAGGGCCAACACCCGGCATCATGGTGTGGGGAGCGTTCTCCTACACTGGCCGTACACCACTGGTGATCGTCGAGGGGACACTGAATAGTGCACAGTACATCCAAACCGTCATCGAACCCATCGTTCTTCCATTCCTAGACCGGCAAGGGAACTTGCTGTTCCAACAGGACAATGCACGTCCGCATGTATCCCGTGCCACCCAACGTGCTCTAGAAGATGTAAGTCAACTACCCTGGCCAGCAAGATCTCCGGATATGTCCCCCATTGAGCATGTTTGGGACTGGATGAAGCGTCGTCTCACGCGGTCTGCACGTCCAGCACGAACGCTGGTCCAACTGAGGCGCCAGGTGGAAATGGCATGGCAAGCCGTTCCACAGGACTACATCCAGCATCTCTACGATCGTCTCCATGGGAGAATAGCAGCCTGCATTGCTGCGAAAGGGGGATATACACTGTACTAGTGCCGACATTGTGCATGCTCTGTTGCCTGTGTCTATGTGCCTGTGGTTCTGTCAGTGTGATCATGTGATGTATCTGACCCCAGGAATGTGTCAATAAAGTTTCCCCTTCCTGGGACAATGAATTCACGGTGTTCTTATTTCAATTTCCAGGAGTGTATTTGGTCACCCGTTACCACTATAGTCTTGCAGTCTTCCCACCCTTATGTTGTATTAAGTAACTGTATTAATGCGCATTTTTTGAGTAATATTTCTTCTGACTTCTTATTAGTGAGAGCCTCACCCTGCACGACTCTCTTTATTGCTGTTTGTTCTTTCTTAAATTTTCTTCGTAACACTTGGAGAAAGCTGTAATAGATGTGTGGGATCTTGCCCACTCTTTGCTTATAGGGTGCCTACGGGATGCATCGTTCTCGGAATGCTACACAACAATTGAATCAAACAACATTAGTAGTTTTATTTCTAGAAAGCAAACTGACAATATTTTCTTTATAGCAAATGTCTCTAGCGAAAGGCGACATGAAAACAGTACAGTTCTTGCTATACAGTTAGTCCAAGGAAACACTTGATACGGACCACGACAATCTGACAGCGTAGCACTGATCACGTTGCAGACTCGGGCCGATCTGAGCGGCCGAAGCTAGCAGGAGAGTCGCCTTTATTCACGTCTTGCAAGGGGGTGCGCCTGGCGCGGCGCGGTCCAATTCCGCGTATCATTGGCCGCCGTTTCCTCACCGCCTTCTCTGGTCTTGCGTTCCGCATCTTCGTTCCGGCGTTTGTTGTTACTCAATTATTCAAAAACAGTCTTAATCGCATTTACTATTATCATACCGCCAACCGGTTTCAACCCGACGTAGCGGTCATTTTCTGGGCGTTTACATCATTGGTCGACTGCTGGTGGTGTCACTCCTGTCTACATAACGGCAGGTAACATGACTGCAGCCCCATCAGACCGCTCGGCTAATCCCGCGCGGCTCCCTACTACAGGCGCTGCATCATTCTGTAGCCCATCTCTCCTCGCCTTTCCTGTATGTCTAGTACACAACACTGCATTATTTACATTGTATTAGTCGACATAAAAGAACTAGCAGAGAGAGGTTTATGGACGAAGAAGTAATCCAGATTGGCCTGCGGCTGTTTGAACTATTCCGATATTGCCAAAAATGAGTTACCCACGATACTCCACTTTATCTGTAGACTGCGACGTTTGGTTCCGGCTCTTCTGGCAGCGTGCTACAGTACCATGGTGTGAAGATTTCAACATGCAGACATGTACCTTTATTTTTTTCCCTGAAGATTAAAACTTCTATTACCCCCACATAGAAAATATGGACATTTATGGTAAGGTCTTATGCGACCACACTGCCGAGATCATCGGTTCCTAAGCTTACACACTACGTAATCTAACTTAAACTAACTTACGCTAAGGTCGACACACACACCCATGCCCGAGGGAGGACTCGAACCGCCGACGGGGAGAGCCGCGCGGACCGTGACAATACGCCTGAGACCACGCGGCTACCACGCGCGGCATCCCCACGTACAACGTACTGGGAGTCGAACTCAGATACTAGTATTTGTCGTGCAGTGATACGAGCTTTGCTACCTGAGCGCGTATCACAGGCCGTGTCAATGTTGGAAGCCCCTCCTCATTCTTTGCAAGGCGTGTACTGGCTCGCCCACCACGCTGGGTGGCGATCGTGATATCTAAAGGTCCGCCGTGTGTCACGTCATGAAACTAAGATTAAATCAGGTTTGCTCTTACATGCTGTATCATCATTAGGCAAGAGAACACCTGTGTCTCCTTGAAGCTCTTCCTTAGTGACGGCCTTGATTATGCCATAGCTAAACTTCACAACAACATCAGGTATCTTTGATTGCACCATTACAACAAAAAATAATGTGTGAATACCGTACACACTTTCATGAAGTCTGGTAAATGGAAGGTGAGGCTGTCAATTTCAATTATCTCTAAGCCTGTGCTTCGTTAATAGAAGCATCACATTTACGAGCAACTATTGTTGTAGCTGTAGACTGGCAATGGCAAGGAAAGCGTTTCTGAAGAAGAGAAATTTGTTAACATCGAGTATTGATTTAAGTGTCAGGAAGTCGTCTCTGAAAGTATTTGTATGGAGTGTAGCCATGTATGGAAGTGAAGCATGGACGATATATAGTTTAGACAAGAAGAGAATAAAAGCTTTCTGAATGTGGTGCTACAGAAGAATGCTGAAGATTAGATGGGTAGATCGCATAACTAATGAGGAGGTATTGAATAGAATTGGGGAGAAGAGAAGTTTGTGGCACAACTTGACTAGAAGAAGGGATCGGTTGGTAGGACATGTTCTGAGGCATCAAGGGATGACCAATTTGGTACTGGAGGGCACCGTGGAGGGTAAAAATCGTAGAGGGAGACCGAGAGATGAATACACTAAGCAGATTCAGAAGGATGAAGGCTGCAGTAGGTACTGGGAGATGAAGAAACTTGCACAGGATAGAGTAGCATGGAGAGCTGCATCAAACCAGTCTCAGGACTGAAGACCACAACCACAACAACATTGTTATAGCTTACGGACTGCACTCTGTGGTGGGTGTAGCGTTGCTGTGACAACTTACTGGGCTACATGAGCGCTAGGGTTATTAAGTAATCTAACGGAAATGGAAGATATGACACCATGGACAACTTTACTGAACCGTAAAAAAGTGATACTCCAGTATTTACATCTCTCTGACATACTCATTATAGGAGTTTTCAATACAGAAAAAAGCAATCATACGGATGGTGTGGATGTGTGATAGCTGTTGCGTGTGCCGGATGGTAGTGGAACTTTTAGGGTAGGTATCACGACACAGCATGCCCAGATGGCGTGCAAATGCAGCTTATCGCTATCTTTGGGACTTTTCGGAAGGCTTACTCATTCGCATGTTTGACGTGAGAACCTTGTGCCGGCGGATCGCACAGACAGTTCTCTGTGGTTCAGTGACTGGTGACGCAACAGACGCAGGACGTGACAAGAGTGCGGGTGCTTCCAGAAGGACTACGACACGACAATATTGTAGGATGGGTCGACTGACTCTGACGAATACACGGGTGGTAACAGCTGGAAGCCGGCCAAATGAGAAAGTGAAATCGCTGGAAACAGATTACAGTAAGCTGAGTTGAGCTATCGACTTGCCACACGTCCTTTACCGTTGACAACATACCATAGATAAAAGAGACTTGCGCGGCGCAGAGCCAGAGTCAACTGGGGCGTTGGGTGACTTTCTGTGGGCCCGCATCTCGTGGTCGTGCGGTAGCGTTCTCACTTCCCACGCCCGGGTTCCCGGGTTCGATTCCCGGCGGGGTCAGGGATTTTCTCTGCCTCGTGATGGCTGGGTGTTGTGTGCTGTCCTTAGATTAGTTAGGTTTAAGTAGTTCTAAGTTCTAGGGGACTGATGACCATAGATGTTAAGTCCCATAGTGCTCAGAGCCATTTGAACCATTTTTGACTTTCTGTGGCCTTCAGCAATGAGTTTCACTTCTGTTTGTGGCCGTCAAAAAAATGTTTCAAATGGCTCTGAGCACTATGGGACTAAACTTCTAAGGTCATTAGTCGCCTAGAACTTAGAACTAGTTAAACCTAACTAACCTAAGGACATCACAAACATCCATGCCCGAGGCAGGATTCGAACCTGCGACCGTAGCGGTCTTGCGGTTCCAGACTGCAGGGCCTTTAACCGCACGGCCACTTCATGTGGCCGTCAGATCGACGCCAACGTGTGCGTAGATAACCTGCTAAAACGTCAGACAGTAGCGACTCTTGGAATCCATTCCTCTCCAGTTCCTGGAATCATAGTGTGGACCACTATCGGACACGACAGCGGCACTGATTTGGTACTTGCTGAAGGGAGGCTGAATGCTCACCAGAATGTGTCAAGAATGGTGAACCTTGCTGCCATGCCCTTCGTGACGAGACTACCGAATGGTATATTACATTAGGATGATATAAGACTCTACGCTGAAGTCGACCCCACAAACGTCTTGAGAAATGTACAGATCTTGACGGTCCTCTTTGGTCCCCTGATCCACAGAGAGAGTCCGGGACATGATGGGGATACGAGAAAGAAGTTTTTTGCGACGTCACTGTTGTATAAAACATTAATCATCCGAAGTACGTGTTCCGAAAGAACGGCTTTGATTCACGTGACATAAAATCATCGTTTTCCAAGAAAAGAAAACGTGAAAATGTTGAACCTTCGAGTGATAAGCTACCGACTGTATTCGTTCCTTGCTGCGGCGGTACATCCAGCAAAAAAAGGCAGAGTCCTGGGAAGAGGACGTATAAGACCTATTTTTCGGCCACTTAAGAAGAAAACTCAGATGCTATGCCCTATTAAGGACAGTCTCAGCCTCAGGATCCCTGTGATTTATAACACTCCTTGTGAGTGCGGTAGCAACCGCGTCGGTCAGATCATCCGCATCATTTGCGCCCGCCATGGCAGCGGATATAATCTTAGCGGTGCATGGGAGCGAGCTCTCGATGCAGAGAAGAGGTAGAGATACGCATCGCAATGTTTACGCCACTACGGGAGCGGTGGCGTCACTAACGCAGACTTTGACACCATCAGAGACAGCATTAAGTAATTACCAACCAACCAGTAGCCGTCTACGGACCATAGAAGGCCATCATATCAGCAGTTTTGACAGTCACTTGCTCCCGACGAAGACAATAGAGGTAATCGTTGAAACCTTGAGGTTTTAGTCGGAATTATCGAGACAAAAAGTCCAAGAACGTTTTATGGAACAGCCAACAATGTCCATGAGCTGACGGAGCGTATGTTTAAAGCATGGCAAGAAATTCCTATGATGACATTGGGGGGCGCTGTTTGCTTCCATGCCGCCGCGCGGGGTAGTCGCGCGGTCTCAGGTGTCTTGTCACGGTCCGCGCGGCTACCCCCGTCGGAGGTTCGAGTCCACCCTCGGGCATATGTGTGTGTGTCGTCCTTAGTGTAAGTTAGATTAAAAAGTGTGTAAGCTTAGGGACCGATGACCTCAGCAATTTGGTCCCATAAGACCTTACCACAAATTTGCGAAAAATTTTTTTCCATGCCACAATGAATATAACCGTGTACTATGGGATCGTACCTCATACGGACGTTGATGATCGACATCACGACAGAGTGTAATGAACGGTGAATCATTTAATAATCTTTATATGATGAGCATCTCAACAAATTGGAAGAATATTGGAGTGCTGCTTTGGTGGTGTAACACTTTCCATTTCAGTCACTTTGTTTGACCAATTCAGCTTTATGGACGCTTATAGAGCACTTCAGTACAAGACGACATGAGTCTCACGCACGTCCGCGAATGGAATCGACCTAGCATTGTGCGGTGAGCGAGACATACAAGGTGTTTAAAAAGTATGTCGTTTACTTCTACGTGAGGTAATGTTCGCCAAAAGTAGAAGAAAAGTTTCAACAATTATATAACCAGAAACCAAAATCTGTTGAGATACGGGCCGTCTTACTTGTGACGACTAATGTGTGGTATTCTGAATCGCAAAAGATGGTATAGTAAATTACCGCGATGCGAGCGTGTTGGTATATGCAGTTCCTCAAGCAAGCACGGAGCTGAGGCATGAGAATCGTTTCATTATCAATGGATGGGCAGGAAATGTCGGTGACAGACTCACAGCGCCATACACTGTGACAGTACCATCACGTATATCGCTCTGCGATACCAAATAAAAAATTGTCAGTCTAATGTTTTTAATTGTGCTGGAGGGAAGCATATCATAAGTGACTTCTGGTGTAAGATCCGTGAAGAGGGTGCAGTAACAGACCTGTGTGGATGCACCGCTATGACTGCAGGACGGCTCAAGCCCTCCTCTGTGGGACTGCTGGTTCGCAGAAATGTTATGGCCAAAAGCTGGCCTGCTTCCGTTGTCCGCAAGCCGACACGGCCTTGGAAGTTACAGCAAAATGGCCACAGGTCGATTCAGCATTTCTGGTGTGACAAATCTGCATTTCCTGTTGGAAGTTGTAAATACGCGACACCAGGGTTGCGTCGTGTTCATTCCAGAATGTAACTGTCTGGATGATGTGAACCAGTCGGAAGGATCATTGGCATGGGCGCTTTAGCGTAAATGTCTGGAATGCAGCGTACCAACCTCTGGGCAGTTAACGGGCATACTGAACACAAGCGATATTGGAAAAGTTTTGGCAGGCTTCCTCTCTGTTATGGGACCAAACTGCAGAGGTCATCGGTCCCTAGGCTTACGTACTGCTTAATCTCACTTAAACTAACTTACGCTAAGGACCAAACACACACGCTTGCCCGAGGGAGGACTCGAACCTCCGACGAGGGAGCCGCGCGAACCGTGGTAAGGCACCTCAGACCGCCCGGCTACCCCGCACTGCGAGGAATCCTTGGTCGTCGCTGTGGCGACTGTTGTTTATCATCCCCTTCAAGTGGTGTGTTTCTGGGAGTGGAGAGCAACAGAAGGAGTGTCGAGGAGTCGCTGCTCTGACGCACGGCCGAGAGGGCTTGCTGAGTCACAGAGAGGCGCCTGATAGCGGCCTGGCGTACTTCACACTGGATGGAACGAGTAAGTGTCGCATTTTTAGCGCTAGCGTTGCTTTTGCTACTATCAGCTTACAATTTGCGACAGCAATTCTGCAACTTATGTTGCTTTCCAGTGCCTTTACTTATTTCTGGATCCTGGATAAGGTTTCAACTTGCGTTTACGAACATCACAGATTTTGGAAACAATCGCGGTTCCATAGCAATCTTCTGTTCAATTAGCGGTGTTCAAATGGTTCAAATAGCTCTGAGCACTATGCGACTTAACAGCTGTGGTCATCAGTCCCCTATAACTTAGAACTACTTAAACCTAACTAACCTAAGGACATCACACACATCCATGCCCGAGGCAGTAGCCGTAGCAGTCGCGCGGTTCCGGACTGCGCGCCTAGATCCACGAGACCACCGCGGCCGGCAATTAGCGGTGTCCACCACTTGTTAGCGGAACAGTTTATCCCAGTAAAACTTCACTGTAACTATCGCTTATTAAAATGGATTCCATGAGGAATCTGATTTTTTAGATTTTTCAGACACAATTTGCCTCTTATCTGAACGTTAAATAAGCAATTGTCCGTAGATTCACTTCGAGAAAAGAACCACTTTTCTTCCGAATCAATTAAGAGAAAATGAATGCAGAGTCTAAAAGAATAGACCTGTTTTTCCCTTTTTTATTGCCCTACAACATTTCAGATCAGGCAACCTTCGTTAAATATTACACCTGTTGGACTTCTCCTGCTTAACTCAGTAGTGTTCTTAGTGTCACGGCGTTCCGTTGTAAAGCTGGTGTACCTACACGGAACTGTATATGTGTCATAGGAAACGTAATTAATTTTCAGAATGAGATTTTCACTCTGCAGCGGAGTGTGCGCTGATACGAAACTTCCTGGAAGATTAAAACTGTGCGCCCGACCGAGACTCGAACTCGGGACCTTTGCCTTTCGCGGGCAAGTGCTCTACCAACTGAGCTACCGAAGCACGACTCACGGCCGGTACTCACAGCTTTACTTCTGCCAGTACCTCGTCTCCTACCTTCCAAACTTTGCAGAAGCTCTCCTGCGAACCTTGCAGAACTAGCACTCCTGAAAGAAAGGATATTGCGGAGACATGGCTTAGCCACAGCCTGGGGGATGTTTCCAGAATGAGATTTTCACTCTGCAGCGGAGTGTGCGCTGATATGAAACTTCCTGGCAGATTAAAACTGTGTGCCCGACCGAGACTCGAACTCGGGACCTTTGCCTTTCGCGGGCAAGTGCTCTACCAATTAATTTTGTATGACAAATGACTAATGAGCTCTCATTTGCAGCCAATACAATCTTGAGACCACAGAGCTTTTTCGGTTACTGTGATTAGCAATTTACTGGGTTAAAGCAATATAACGCTTACACTAGTTTAGATATCGTTAGTGTGATGAGCACACAAGTGTGGCAGGCAGATACCTCTTTCCACTGCCGACCCCAGCACGTCACGTTCACAGCAACGATCCCTACAACATGCTCATTTCAACACTTTATCAAACAGATTATCAGGTCCTGTATATCACCAGTCTCTGTGCGATGAATTACCGCAGTTATTGGAGAACGTTACTCTTGCACAAAAACAACGACTGTGATTTGCGCTCCACGGGTACCACCACTTTTTCTACACATCGTGAGACAGTAGCTTACCTCAACGTTTCATAGTGGATGAAAGGCATTGCTCCATGCCTAACCCCTCAAATGGTTCAAATGGCTCTAAGCACTATGGGACTTAACATCTGAGACCACCAGCCCCATAGACTTAAAACTACTTAAACCTAACTAACCTAAGGACATCACACACATCCACGCCCGAGGCAGGACTCTAACCTGTGACCGTAGCAGGCGCGCGATTTAACCCTTCAAAATAGTGCAGAAGTTACAGGAGCATGTGACCAAAGTACGTGACGCAATCCGAATGGAGCGAGGTGTACTTGGAAGATTCCATGATTCACTGCGAAGAAGGCCTAAAGAATGTGTCAGGATGCACTGCCGATAGTGTCTACTTGTACGTAACATACATACCGTAATTAGAGGTCAGACAGACCCATCTATCAACAGGTGTTAGTTTCCGGACGTATCACTATAGGAAC
The DNA here is from genome assembly GCF_023864345.2 of Schistocerca serialis cubense. NCBI lineage: Eukaryota > Metazoa > Arthropoda > Insecta > Orthoptera > Acrididae > Schistocerca > Schistocerca serialis. The sequence continues at coordinate 698,244,122 of NC_064641.1, read as the reverse complement.
TTTGCTTCTAGATTTGACCAATACTAACTGCTGTAGAAATATGTGATACATTTTTAATAACCTTGTCTTACGAGACATACTGCATCTATTGATTAACAAGGTAAAGATTACACGCAAATCTGTATCGGTTCTCGGCACTGCTACGTTTAAAAAAAAAGGCAGATTTTCTTCCCTACCCCATGTGCTGAACAGACTCAACGAGAATTAAAAAAATCTAATTTTCAAAACCAAGCATTCGATGTATCCTATAAGGGAAATATACAGTGTGTGGGTAATCCCAATTTTAATTTACGCCAGTAGTGTAATGCGAAAATTATTCACAGGGAGGATTTCTTAGCGGCCAAGGGAGAGGTGCGTGTTGGCATTATGTGCGAGAGCCAGGCCTTGCATCATGGAGAGATTGATTCCCAAATGCCCCTTTTTCTTATGAATCGGATAGTTTACGAACGTGCCGGTAGGTGAAACTAACCGCATCCTTCAGGAACTTGTCCCGCCAGACATTTGCGACCTGGTTGAGTTGTGCCTGACTTCAACGTACTTCAAATGGCAAGGAAAATACTACGAGCAGACAGACGGCACAGCAATGCGGTCTTCCGTATCTCCGCTGGCAGCCGACATATTCATGGAAGCCTTTGGATCAACGGCACTCGCTTCAGCTCCTTTACGCCCACGTAGCTGGTTCAGAAACGTGGACGACACGTTCGCTATATGGCCTCGTGGTGAAACGGAACTACACAAGTTTCACGAATATTTGAACAATATGCACGGGAAAATATAGTTCACACACGAAGTAGAGAAAAATGGTGCAATTCCATTTCTAGAAGTCGAAGTATACAGAAGAACGGAGAGCACACTGGGGCACAGAGTATATCGCAAGCCTACACTTACAGACAGGCATCTGCAAGCCCAATCCTACCACCACCCAGCGAAGAAGAACTCTATCATTCGTTCTTTGGCAATCGATGCGCAGCACCTAAGTGATGCTCAAAATATAACACCTGAGCTTAAAAGGCTACGCAGAACGTTTCTAACCAATGGCTACAGCCACAGGTCGTTCCACACAGCCTTGTCGACGAACACAAGTAGCAAAGATAAGCAAGAAATAGACAAACTGCAGCCAACAGTGCGCTTACCTTACGTGAAAAATGTTACTGACCGAATAGGGAAACACCTTCGTCGGGCTGTTGTGCAGCCTGTCTTCTATAGTGGCCGCAGCATCCAGGACTTGCTAGGCTCCACTAAGGACAAGGTGGATGCATTACACACTGCAGTCGTGTACAAGGTGGAATGCGAAAGTGGAGAAGCATACATCTGCGAGGCTGGCAGGCCAATAGCAACGCGCATTCGGGAGCTCGGGCGCTATATTCGTCTAGGGCAACACAACAAATCCGCAGTGGCAGAACATCAGCAAGTCTGCGGAAAAGAAATGAAATTCAGAGAAACCTGTGTGTTGGCCAAGCATCCGGTTATGACGAAACGCAAAAGCAGAGAGGCCGTTAAAATTGCTACACCAACAAGAAATGCAGATCATAAACGGGTATTCATTGGACAAATATATTATACTAGAACTGACATGTGCTTACATTTTCACGCAATTTGGGTGCATAGATCCTGAGAAATCATTACCCAGAACAACCACCTCTGGCCGTAATAACGGCCTTGATACGCCTGGGCATTGAGTCAAATAGAGTTTGGATGGCGTGTACAGGTACAGCTGCCGATGCAGCTTCAACACGATATCACAGTTCATCAAGAGTAGTGACTGGCGTATTGTGACGAGCCAGCTGCTCGGCCACCATTGACCAGACGTTTTCAGTTGGTGAGAGATCTGGAGAATGTGTTGGCCAGGGCAGCAGTCGAACATTTGCTGTATCCAGAAAGGCCCGTACAGGACCTGCAACATGCGGTCGTGCATTATCCTGCTGAAATGTAGGGTTTCGCAGGGATCGGATGAAGGGTAGAGCCACGGGTCGTAGCACATCTGAAATGTAACGTCCACTGTTCAGACTACCGTCAATGCGAACAAGAGGTGACCGAGACGTGTAACCAATGGCTCCCCACACCATCACGCCGGTTGATACGACAGTATGGCGATGACGAATACACACTTCCAATGTGCGTTCACCGCGATGTCGCCAAACACGAATGCGAGCATCATGATGCTGTAAAAAGAACCTGGAATCATCCGAAAAAATGACGTTTGGCCATTCGTGCACCCAGGTTCGTCGTTGAGTACACCATTGCAGGCGCTCCTGTCTGTGGTGCAGCGTGAAGGGTAACCGCAGCCATGGTCTCCGAGCTGATAGTCCATGCTGCTGGAGACGTCGTCGAACTGTTCGTGCAGATGGTTGTTGTCTTGCAAACGTCCCCTTCTGCTGGCTCAGGGATCGAGACGTGGCTACACGATCCGTTAGAGCCATGCGGATCAGATGCCTGTCATCTCGACTGCTAGTGATACGAGGCCGTTGGGATCCAGCACGGCGTTCCGTATTACCCTCCTGAACCCACCGATTCCATATTCTGCTAACAGTCATTGGATCTCGACCAACGCGAGCAGCAATGTCGCGATACGATAAACCGCAATCGCGATAGGCTACAATCCGACCTTTATCAAAGTCGGAAACGTGGTGGTACGCATTTCTCCTCCTTACACGAAGCATCACAACAACGTTTCACCAGGCAACTCCGGTCAACTGCTGTTTGTGTATGAGAAATCGGTTGGAAACTTTCCTCCTGTCGGCACGTTGTAGGTGTCGCCACCGGCGCCAACCTTGTGTGAATGCTCTAAAAAGATAATCATTTACATACCACAGCATCTTCTTCCTGTCGGTTAAATCTCGCGTCTGCAGCACGTCATCTTCGTGGTGTAGTATTTTAATGGTCAGTGTGCACTTAAACACCCTAATAACATGAACAGGGAGGATGGACTCAGGCTTGCCCCATGTTGTCTGCCAGCAATCAGAGCCCAACAGACCGCACTGTCAACACGAGGCACGAGCACTACCGGCGAGTAACTGCCGCCGCGCGGCCGACGTCCAGCGTTTGGTAAACAGGAGCCAACTTCTCATTCGACGGTGACTACCAGTCATGGCATATAACACAAGAGCTAATAGACAACAGAGGTTATGTTCTTCACCTTCTTCCATAAGTGACCATTTAAACTAGCTATCTTTTTAAAATTATGACGTAATGGAATGCGCTGTGAACAATAACAGGAAAATACAAGGGACTCTGCGTAGCTAGAACGAACCATTAGACCCAGAAGAATTCCGCTGCACCCGTGGCCGAAACTTTGATTTTCCTCCAGCAGCGGTAGTATTAGACATTATGCCGCGGTACCATACCCAGAAAACTTTTATGTCGATATATACAATTATTTCACGCGACAGCAATGCGTCATGACAGTAGTACGAGGTATTTCTGATGCCAGAATAGTTCAGCAGATCCACTACCATTACTTTTTAAGATATCGGTTGAGTTCGTGCACACCTCTTCCAGCAGGTGCCGCTAACACAGCAGTCTTCGAAGCTAAATCGTGCGACGATCTCCTAGTGCTTCTTTTCATAGGCGCTGCTAACTCGTTTACTGGACTAAAACCGAAACGCCATCTCTCCACAATGTCCGAACAGCGGGGTGGAGTGTCCTTCGATGATTGCAGCTGGCCTACAAAGGTTTCGGTTCTCAGAGATCCAGGGATAAAGCGTAAGCCACGAAACCAAAGGCTAACGGGATCAGATCCTTATTGGACCACGACAAACTATAAGCCTCTTTCTTCGGTAGAATTACAGGACCAGGTTAGGGCACGCTAGTCTCTGAAGTAGCGTCCAATTGAAAGACTTGTATCAGGCCGCCAAGCCCACGGTATTTTTATTATTATCATTATTATTATTATTGGTTCCCATGCAACGCCAAAGTGTGGTCTTGCTTCGCACGAGAACCATTTGTTGTATGGTCTTTTCAGTGTGAAACTGAAGGCCGTCTGCTACAGACATCTTTCACACTGCTTGTTCATACACTTTTCGATAACCGTTTGCAGTTCTCAAAGAGCATATAGTCAGTCTTCTGTCCGATAGAGTAGCTAAAAGGAAGTCTTAAACAAGGTACTTGAAGTCTGAGATTAGCCAGCCAATGGCAGTGCTTGGCGCGAAGAATCAGTGAGTCCCGCGTGGCTGGAGGACAAACGTGACACACATTTCACTTCCACCTGCTGCCATGAACACTCTATGGTTTTTCCTGTTGGGGCTTGCTGAATTGTTTAGTACAGAGGCTTTGTGTTGTGATACTGAAATGAACACACTGAAGTTACGTCGTTCAGGATTGCGGTGAGAAGGGTGTTCCCTTCCATATCCTTGGCAGATCTGTTCACATAGCATACTCTGAATACGCGTTTCATATGGGCAAGATTAGCTTCCTTGTTCGCTTTCTCTAATTGTTTGTCAGGATTTGATACCCATTTGATATTCATTCATCCAAGTCTGCATGTAGTTTCTTTCGTAAACCCTCGTCGCTAATTTGTGCAGTCCTCGCCGCTACTGCTGTGGAGGCCGAATTGCCACTGTTGTTACGGTAGGTCGAGTTGCTGAGTCCGTGAAACGGCTTTGGGTGCAGTACACCGCTAAGATAGTTTCTCCCTGCCACTATTACACAGCTATGCCCCAGGGTCCGGATCAGGGTCTACTAACACTCCAACAAGTTAGTAACAAAGTCACACATATGAGTTAAAAGTTTTACTTATCTTTGTGAATTATTGAATTATAAAGCCTACAACACTGCTTGTAATACAGCAAAAAAAAGCCCCTCAATGGCTAATTGCAAATAGTCGTAGGTAAACTTAATAGTACATAGAAAATGCAGTTCAACAACCGACTGCTCAATTCTACGAGTTCACTAAATGACGACCTCCAAGTCAGCTGAGGACGATGATCTATATACAGTGGTTCCCAACAGGTAGTCCGCGAACCCCCGGGAGTCCGCGAGCTATGCCAGAGGGGTCCGCAAGATGCTATTAGAATAAAAAATATATTAAATATATTTTGTATGATAACAGATTTTTTGTTTTGGCCGCCTCCTGCATGAGAAGTTGCGTACTTAGCTGATGTGTTTGAACACTTGAATGTGTTAAACCTGAGTTTACAAGGAAAAAATGTAGACATGTTCAAAGTTGAGGATAAAATTAGTGCTATGGTCAAAAAGTGTCAGATCTGGGCGCCAAGAATAGAAAACGAGTCACTAACTTTTCTACTTTAAAACAATTCTTGGAGTCATCAGAGGAGAGTTTGCCTGAGCAGATCAAGATCAATGAAGCCGAGCATCTACGCAGCCTAGCCTCCACTTTTAGAGAGTATTTCCCTGAACTTAACCCTGACGAAAGATGGATTCGAAATTCCTTCAGCTGTGAAGATATAGTCAAAATCCAAGGCCTCAATGAAGAAGAGCAAGATCAACTTGTGGATCTGTTCAGCTGTGGTACGATGATAAACATTTTCATCGGTGATAAAATTACAGACTTCTGGGCATCAGTACGCAAGGACGACAAGGAACTTGGAGATAAGGCAATGAGAAAGATCCTTCCATTTGCAGCCACATATCGGTGTGAGCAAGCATTTTCTTCCATATGTATCATGAAAAACAAGTATAGGAATCGTCTCGACATGCTGTCGGAATTCAGAGTGAAAGTTTCAAGTTTGGAATCTAATATTTCAGAAATAATGGACTCAAAGGTCAGATTGAACTCATCTCGTTAAGAACTGAAAATTAAAACTAACTATATACTGATGGGGTACTCTGTTGTAACTGTATTTTTTCAAATAAATAATACCTTGTATGAAATTAGTGTTTTCTTATTTTTCACACATGTCTACTCAATGCAATCTCAACTGTAGTACACTTGATGGAGCAATACACTCAATTTTAATTTTCAGTTCATACACAATTTTTATTTTTTCAAGGAGTTTCTTATACTAAACACCCAGATTTGAAGACAAAAATTTTGAGCAATAATCAAATATTTAAGAATTATAATGATGGCTAAATTGAAAAAGTTTTAAGCTCAGTATTTTTTCAGTAATGAATATGTCAATGTTTTTTCTAAGTACCAAAAATAGAAAACGTATAAAAAGACTCTTAATTTGGCGTTTTCAGGTACTTGATACTGTGATATGACAAGGTACCTATCATGCTCGATGAGGGAGTCGAGAAAATTTTGTTGGCAACCCCTGATCTATAACCAAGGAGGCGAGGGCTGCTCTTCTTTCTTCCGAGTTGGCTTCTGCCCGGTCATTGACGGATTATAGTCGACCGGGAACTGACCGAGGCGAAGTCGATATCTTCATCCTCATCGCCGCCCGTGGCGCTGGTGGAACTCACGCAAGTGGCGAGTCTCTATGGCACTGGCACCAGCTGGCATCTTTGGGCCTGTCGTGCTTTTGCCCTGGCTGTGTCTTGTTCGGACGACACAGCAGTTTATCTCATTGGTTTTCCACTCATTAAGTAGTATTATGAATGAATATACGGGGGTTGGAAGTTTAATAGTGCCAACTAATTATTTACAGCTCGTACAAAACAGATACGTATTTCAAAGTTTTACTGACCTTGAAAGTAGTCACCAGCATTGTGTATAACCCGTTGCCAGCGATGTGGAAGTCGTAGGATACTCTTAGCAGCGCCAGTTGTGTTGACAGTTCGAGCGGTGCGGTCTGTTGCCCGACGAATTTGTAGTAGTTCTGAAGCGAATGCCGTGAAGTGTTTCCTTCAGTTTAGAAATCGAGTTGAACCCACGTGGGTTTAAGTCAGGGGAGTGCAGCCCAATCAGTCAAACAGATGAGTAACAGCTTGCACTGTACGTGCTGGAGCATTGTCATGCAAAATGATGGTCAGGTCCTGCAGAAAGTGTCATCGAAGTGCTGGTCATTTTTGGAACACAACCTATGACCAGCATAGACACAGAAATGATGACACTTTCTGCAGGACCTGACCATCACTTTGCAAGACAATGCTCATGCACGTACAGTGCAAGCTGTTACTGATTTGTTTCACTGATGGGGGTGCTAAGTGCTATGCTACCTCCTTCACGCCCTCGTGAGTTTAACTCGATTTATAAACTGAAGGAAACACTTCACGGCATTCGCTTCAGTACTGCTACATATTCGTCGGGAAGTAGACCGCTCGACTGTCAACACAACTGGCACTGCTAAGAGTATCCCATGACTTCCACATCCCTGGCAACGGATTGTACACAATGCTGGTGACTACTTTGAAGGTCAGTAAAACTTCGAAACACGTATCTATTTTGTACGAGCTGTAAATAAATAGTTGCCACTATTAAAGTTCCAACCCTCTTATATATATTTGAAGATACTGAGGCTGATTTTGTGTTTAACATTTGACGTTTTAGAGATATTTAGTTTCCCAGGTTAAAACATCCTGTCTACGACCGTGAACCCCACCCAAGAAAACTTCTAATACGGCTGATCATGTGGTGACGTAGGGAAGTATAATATACGAGGGTTGGAACTTTAATAGTGGCAACTATTTATTTACAGCTCGTACCAAATAAATACGTGTTTCAAAGTTTTACTGACCTTCAAAGTAGTCACCAGCATTGTGTATAACCCGTTGCCAGCGATGTGGAAGTCGTAGGATACTCTTAGCAGTGCTAATTCTGTCGACAGTTCGAGCGGCGCGGTCTGTTGCCCGACGAATTTGTAGTAGTTCTGAAGCGAATGCCGTGAAGTGTTTCCTTCAGTTTAGAAATCGAGTTGAACTCACGAGGGCTTAAGTTAGGGGAGTGCAGTAGGTGCTATAGCACTTAGCAGCCCCATTAGTCAAACAAATCAGTAACAGCTTGCACTGTACGTGCCTGAGCATTGTCCTGCAAGATGATGGTCACGTCCTGTAGAAACTATCATCGCTTCTGTTTCTAAGCGGGGTCGTAGGTCGTGTTCCAAAAATGAACAGAGAAGTGCGACTTGTCTTTAGCAGAGAGATTACTTTACTTCTAAATGCCGTCTTCAGCTAACAAGGTAAGCGTACCTCGCACTGCGACTCGAAGGCAAATGTTCACAATGACGAAAAAGCTGAGATTTAGCTATAGCGCGACCTCATTTTCAATTTATTTCGTGTGGTAGGACACCACGTACAGGCTGATTTTCACTGTACGAATCACTCATGCAAGTTGTGATTCAGCGACACTGATAGGGAATTTCTATGCGACGTTTGCAAGAAAGTCTACGGTTGCAAGTTATCTTGGTTTAGGTTATGTTAAATCCTCCTTTCATTACTCCGTTGCGCTGTTGGGAACTCACGCTCACTACAGCATCGGAGTTAGTCAGAACGCGTTGTTGTTCACTTGCGGGTCGAATTGCATTTAAAAACGAAAGTTTCAGGACATTAAAACTGCGACATAGTAATTTATGTTCAAATGTGTGTGAAATCTTATGGGACTTAACTGCTAAGGTCATCAGTCCCTAACCTTATACACGACTTAACCTAAATTATCCTAAGGACAAACACACACACCCATGCCCGAGGGAGGACTCGAACTTCCGCAGGGACCAGCCGCACAGTCCATGACTGCAGCGCCTTAGACCGCTCGGCCAATCCCGCGCGGCAGTACATTATGAAATCACAGTTTCAAGTTTACTGTAATGATTGTCTCGGGTCGCTTAGTGGTCAGTAGAGGGGTGCGTTTTGGGAATAAGTTCGAGAGATAATGAAAAAAACAAATGGGTAAGTATAGACTCAAGTGGAAGACGTAATTGTGAGTGTAATGAAAATGAAATCAAAGTAAACAGAATACATAACCAGGCCAGTGGTTCCTCGATGGAACAAGAAGATGCTGTGTTGGATTCGAAGTCATAAGATTACAGATGGAAGAAGGGCAGATGGCCCTTTTTTTAAAAAAAAAAAAATGAGATGGGGGAAAGTAGATCCATAGAGTTTTGGACAATATGGTTGTGGAGAGAAGCAGCGATTAGTATGATTAATCAATAATTCAAGAACAGTTTTAATCGCATTTATGATTGTTATAATACCGCCAACCGGTTTCAACCCGACGTAGGGGTCATCTTCTGGGCATTTACAACATTGGTCGACTGCTGGTGGTATCACTCCTGTCTACATAACATACGAGATGCATTCAAGTTCTAAGGCCTCCGATTTTTTTTCTAATTAACTACTCACCCGAAATCGATGAAACTGGCGTTACTTCTCGACGTAATCGCCCTACAGACGTACATATTTTTCACAACGCTGACGCCATGATTCCATGGCAGCGGCGAAGGCTTCTTTAGGAGTCTGTTTTGACCACTGGAAAATCGCTGAGGCAATAGCAGCACAGCTGGTGAATGTGCGGCCACGGAGAGTGTCTTTCATTGTTGGAAAAAACCAAAAGTCACTAGGAGCCAGGTCAGGTGAGTAGGGAGCATGAGGAATCACTTCAAAGTTGTTATCACGAATAAACTGTTGCGTAACGTTAGCTCGATGTGCGGGTGCGTTGTCTTGGTGAAACAGCACACGCGCAGCCCTTCCCGGACGTTTTTGTTGCAGTGCTGGAAGGAATTTGTTCTTCAAAACATTTTCGTAGGATGCACCTGTTACTGTAGTGCCCTTTGGAACGCAATGGGTAAGGATTGCGCCCTCGCTGTCCCAGAACATAGACACCATCATTTTTTCAGCACTGGCGGTTACCCGAAATTTTTTTGGTGGCGGTGAATCTGTGTGCTTCCATTGGGCTGACTGGCGCTTTGTTTCTCGATTGAAAAATGGCATCCACGTCTCATCCATTGTCACAACCGACGAAAAGAAAGTCCCATTCATGCTGTCGTTGCGCGTCAACATTGCTTGGCAACATGCCACACGGGCAGCCGTGTGGTCGTCCGTCAGCATGCGTGGCACCCACCTGGATGACACTTTTCGCATTTTCAGGTCGTCATGCAGGATTGTGTACACAGAACCCACGGAAATGCCAACTCTGGAGGCGATGTGTTCAACAGTCATTCGGCGATCCCCCAAAACAATTCTCTCCACTTTCTCGATCATGTCGTCAGACCGGCTTGTGCGAGCCCGAGGTTGTTTCGGTTAGTTGTCACACGATGTTCTACCTTCATTAAAATGTCGCACCCACGAACGCACTTTAGACACATGCATAATTCCATCACCACATATCTCCTTCAACTGTCGATGAATTTCAATTGGTTTCACACCACGCAAATTCAGAAAACGAATGATTGCACGTTGTTCAAGTAAGGAAAACGTCGCCATTTTAAGTACTTAAAACAGTTCTCATTCTCGCCGCTGGCGGTAAAATTCCATCTGCCATACAGTGCTGCCATCTCTGGGACGTATTGACAATGAACGCGGCCTCATTTTAAAACAATGCGCATGTTTCTATCTCTTTCCAGTCTGGAGAAAAAAAAATCGGAGGCCTTAGAACTTGAATGCACCTCGTAGTTTCCTGCCGTTATGTAGACAGGAGTGGCACCACCAGCAGTCGACCAATGGTGTAACCGCCCAGAAGGTGACTCCCACGTCGGGTTGAAACCGGTTGGTGGTATTATAACAATCATAAATGCGATTAAAACTGTTCTTGAATTATTGAGATCCATAAAGTTGAGGATCGGAAATGTGTAAAAGGTCCTTATTCAACACTGGACATCAACTGCCTGTTGCTGATGATTTTATTTGCTTGGTTCTTTCATTACAGACAACCCACGCAAGTAAAGCTGAGGACGGGGACAGTTGGTCGGGCAGGAACTTGGCGACACGAAAGGGCCGGTCGCGGGCCAAATGACGCAACACGATTTGCGTGAGTCCATAGGTCGCGCTTACACACACGCCCACCGCCTGGTCACGCTATGTTCTGCCTTGAACGTCAAGGTCCGGCGATTATCTGATAATCTCCAATCCACCTGAGTGGGCCCTCTGATGCGCTCAAACTTTCTCACGTCCTTGGGAACGACTGCGTGTAATTATGAGAAGGGAAATTTTGACGTCGATCGAAAGCCTCTCTGACGCCTTATCTCGGCCGTTCTCGACAGGCATCGCCTGATGTGTTACGGGGAACCACTCCATCTGCCTTTGACTGATTACGTGACATGAATGGGAGATAATTAACAGGAATTTCGATTATGTTCCAGAAATATCGCAACTTACGAAGTATGATAGGAAAGGTGATATTTTTTTCAGCGTAGAATGCTCTGCCTTCGGAATTCTACCAACAGCTATTTCCACAATAAAAGAAAACTTTTTGTCTCCTAGAACACTGCACCAGGCGTTGCCTAAGACTGATTCAGCAAACCCGTACAGCGGCTCCTATTTTAAGAGCACCTTGTTCAAAACCTAATCATGAAAACATTTTGACTAGCTGTATTCGTCCAGACATAACAAAAACAATCAATGTACTACGTGCCAACGACTTGATGCAAACTGAAATCTTTGCGCAGAGAGGGCGCAACGTGGATGATATGCAGTTCAGATACGAAGAAAATAAGAACATTTCAAAATCGAGTCTACAAAAGAATGCTTAAAATCTCGTGGGTAGAAAGAATAAGTGAGAGGAGGTTCAGAATAGCTCTGGGAATAACAGAAATTTGTTGAACGACTTGACTAAAAGAAGGGATCGGTTGATAAGACACTCTGTAAAACATCAAGGGATAGTCAGTTTGATACTGGCGGGAAGTGTGGATGATAAAAACTGTATACCGCAGAGACAGGCTGTACAGCGAAGGGGGAGCGATAAGAAGTGCAGTAGTATCGAAGGAAATTGACGGAGATCCGAAATGTGAAATAATTTGGGTGAAGGTCACGGTTAAAGCAGGCTCAGACATGGTAATTGGATGTCTCTATAGGCCCCCTGGCTCAGCATCTGTTGTGGCTGAGCACCTGAAGGATAATTTGGCAAATATTTCTAGTAGATTTCCCCACCGTGTATTAGTTCTGAGTGGTGATTTTAATTTGCCAGATATAGTATGGGAGACTCAAACGTTCATAACGGGTGGCAGGCACAAAGAATCTAGTGAAATTTTTTTAAGTGCTTTATCTGAAAACTACCTTGAGCAGTTAAACAGAGAACCGACTCGTGGCGATAACATATTAGACCTTCTGGTGACAAACAGACCCGAACTATTTGAAACAGTTAACGCAGAACAGGGAATTGGTGATCATAAAGCGGTTACTGCATCGATGATTTCAGCCGTAAATAGAAATATTAAAAAAGGTTGGAACATTTTTCTGTTTAGTAAAAGTGACAAAAAGCAGATTTCAGAGTACCTGATGACTCAACACAAAAGTTTTGTCTCAAGTACAAATAGTGTTGAGGATCAGTGGACAAAGTCCAAAACCATCGTATAATATGTGTTAGATGAGTATGTGCCAAGCAAGATCGTAAGAGATGGAAAAGAGCCACCGTGATACAACATCCGAGTTAGAAAACTGCTCCGGAAGCAAAGGGAACTTCACAGCAAACATAAACATAGCCAAAGCCTAGCAGACAAACAAAAATTACGCGAAGCAAAATGTAGTGTGAGGAGGGCTATGCGAGAGGCGTTTAATGAATTCGAAAGTAAAGTTCTATGTACTGACTTGGCAGAAAATCCTAAGAAATTTTGGTCTTATGTCAAAGCGGTAGGTGGATCAAAACAAAATGTCCACACACTCTTTGATCAAAATGGTACTGAAACAGAGGATGACAAAGGCCGAAATACTATATGTCTTTCTCCAAAGCTGTTTCACAGAGGAAGATTACACTGTACTTCCTTCTCTAGATTGTCGCAAAGATGACAAAATGGTAGATATCGAAATAGACGATAGAGGGATAGAGAAACAATTAAAATCGCTCAAAAGAGGAAAGGCCGCTGGACCTGATGGGATACCAGTTCGATTTTACACAGAGTACGCGAAGGAACTTGCCCCCCTTCTTGCAGCGGTGTACTGTAGGTCTCTAAAAGAGCGTAGCGTTCCAGAGGATTGCAAAAGGGCACAGGTCATCCCCGTTTTCAAAAAGGGTCGTCGAACAGATGTGCAGAACTATAGACCTATATCTCTAAGGTCTATCAGTTGTAGAATTTTGGAACACGTATTATGTTCGAGTATAATGACTTTTCTGGAGACTAGAAATCTACTCTGTAGGAATCAACATGGGTTTCGAAAAAGACGATCGTGTGAAACCCAGTTCGCGCTATTCGTCCACGAGACTCAGAGGGCCATAGACACGGGTTCCCAGGTAGATGCCCTGTTTCTTGACTTCCGCAAGGCGTTCGATACAGTTCCCCACACTCGTTTAATGAACAAGGTAAGAGCATATGGACTATCAGACCAATTGTGTGATTGGATTGAAGAGTTCCTAGATTGCAGAAGGCAGCATGTCATTCTCAATGGAGAGAAATCTTCCGAAGTAAGAGTGATTTCAGGTGTGCCGCAGGGGAGTGCGGTAGGACCGTTGCTATTCACAATATACATAAATGACCTTGTGGATGACATCGGAAGTTCACTGAGGCTTTTTGCGGATGATGCCGTGGTATATCGAGAGGTTGTAACAATGGAAAATTGTACTGAAATGCAGGAGGATCTGCAGCGAATTGATGCATGGTGCAGGGAATGGCAATTGAATCTCAATGTAGAATTGAATCTCCCTTATCACTTAGCTACAATATAGCAGGTCAGTAATTGGAAGCAGTTAATTTCATAAATTATCTGGGAGTACGCATTAGGAGTGATTTAAAATCGAATGATCATATAAAGTTGACCGTCGGAAAAGCAGATGCCAGACTGAGATTCATTGGAAGAATCCTAAGGAAATGCAATCCGAAAACTAAGGAAGTAGGTTACAGTACGCTTCTTCGCCCACTGCTTGAATACTGCTCAGCAGTGTGGGACCCGTACCTGATAGGGTTGATAGAAGAGATAGAGAAGCTCCAGCGGAGAGCAGCGCACTTCGTTACAGGATCATTTAGTAATCGCGAAAGCGTTACGGAGATGATAGATAAACTCCAGTGGAAGACTCTGCAGGAGAGACGCTCAGTAGCTCGGTACGGGCTTTTGTTGAAGTTTCGAGAACATACCTTCACAGAGGAGTCAAGCAGCATATTGCTCCCTCCTACGTATATCTCGCGAAGAGACCATGAGGATAAAATCAGAGAGATTAGAGCCCACACAGAGGGACACCGACAATCCTTCTTTCCACGAACAATACGAGACTGGAATAGAAGGGAGAGCCGATAGAGGTACTCAAGGTACCCTCCGCCACACACCGTCAGGTGGTTTATGGATGTAGATGTAGATGTAGATGTAGAGGGACACCTAGATATGAACACAGTAAACATGCCCAAATGGATAAACACTACATGATCAAAAGTATCCGGACACCTGACTTATTTTATTTAGCATATGGCAAGTACAAATCACGTATGAAAAATCTAAAAGTACATAACACACAAAACAGTTACAATATCACAAACAAGCGTCTAGGTTATAAATATAATCGATTGCACTGTTAGTCGCATCCATGAAGTCCCTTGTTGGCCCAGGGTAGGCCCTCAGAGGGCATTCTACCACGATATGGTGAATTGTCTGCCTGTCAGCGCCGCAGTTGCACTGTGGTGTTGGCACTATGCTCCATTTGTACAAGGATTCCGCACAACGGCCGTGGCTCGTCCTGATCCTGTTAAGGGTAGACCAGATTTTGCGGGGCAAGTCAAAGCCCCGAGGTCTGTTAGATGTTCCCAATAAGGTGTTAACCTGAGGCGGTATCTTTTCCTCCCATTCTTCTCTCCAGCGGTCCTCAAGAATAAAAGCGTTCTTTACCAGATCTTTGGCACTTGCGAGAGGGGGGTGTCTGGATTTCAATCTATTTTGCTCAATTCCATTACTCAGGGTGTGGATAGGAAGATCTGGGCTATTTTGGATTTTTCGACACTCCCTGACAAGTGCGTGTTCTCTGCGCAAATGTGGCGGCGGGATATGGCTCAATACAGGCAGCCATTGGACAGGAGTTGACCTGATCGTTCCAGAGATAATCCTCATCGTTTGGGTCAAGACTGCATCCACCTTCTTGATGTGAGCACTATTTAACCATATTGGGGAACAGTACTCTGCTGCAGAATAGACAAGTCCTAGTGCAGAGCTACGCATAACGGAGGCAGTGGACCCCCAACTAGTGCCACAAAGCTTTTGGACAATGTTGTTTCTAGTTCTGACTTTTTCAGCAGTGTTTACAAGGTGTTGTTTATAGCTCAATGTTCTATCGAGTGTCACGCCCAGATACTTTGGTGTTCTATTATATGGAAGAATGCCGCCATCAAAGCGGACCTTGAGCTCTTTGTTTGCTAATTTGTTATTCAGGTGGAAACAAGTGGCCTCTGTTATGGATGGGCTGGGTTGGAGCCTCCAGTCACGGAAGTATTTTCCTAGAGTGGTCAAATCGCTGGATAGTGTGATCTCAGTTTCCTCCATCACTCGGTGTTGTGTGGCCAAGGCCCAGTCGTCCGCATATCCGAACATTTTGGATCTCGTCCTAGGCATATCGGCTATATACATGCTGAAAAGCAGTGGAGCCAGTACTGAACCTTGGGGCAGGCCATTATTAAGTTTCATGAATTTACTTCTGTTGTTACCGATGACAACCTGGAATGGTCTATTGCAGAGCATTTCGTTGATAAGGTTAGCCGTTTTTAGACATGGCACGATGCGGAGGAGCTTATAAATCAGGCCCTGTCTCCAGACAGTGTCGAACGCCGCCGTCAGGTCAACAAATACCACTGATGTTTTTTGCTGTCTTTGGAAGCCCGCCTCGATGTAGGTTGTTAGAGCGAGGACCTGGTCCGTGCAGCTTCTTTTCGGCCGGAAGCCCGCCTGTTCTACCGGTACAGCCTCCAGGATGACTTCGCTCATTCTGTTGTACATAAGTCTCTCCAGTAATTTATAGATCATGCTGAGTAAGGCGATTGGGCGGTAGCTCTGAGGTTGGTCACTCGGTTTGCCCGGTTTTAATATGGCAACAATTTTAGCCTTTTTGAGAGTGTGCGGAATTTTTCCAGTTTGCAACACGTTAGAGAAGAATCACGCAAGCCATAATCTTGCAAATTTACCACAGTGGAGCAGAAATTCTGGGTGAATCCCATCAAACCCTGGGGCCTTTCCTGGTTTTATATCGTTCAGGGCCATATTTAACTCTTCGACTGAAAAGGGTTGGGAATAAGATGTATTGTTCTCTGCTGTCGATTTTAGCTCTTTAAGCTCCTTTTTAATTTTTATAGTATGGGCTCGTTCCTTTGGGGCCCTGGACGTCTTGCTGATGTGAACCGCAACTGTATTTGGGGACATAGCGCTGGTCATTCGCAGATTTTTACCTCCACCTCCAAGTCTCCGAAGCAAAGACCACGCCCTTCTGCTTGATCTTGTAAAATCCATTTGTTCCACGGTCTCCATCCACTTAGCACGCCTGGCCGCGTCTAGGCTATGTAATAGATCGTCTGCAATTTCTTTATCCCCATTGTCCAGAAACTGTCTATAAAGCCGTTCACTTTCCTCGCTCCATCCTGGCACATATTCGTTTCTGAATCCTCTGGGCATACTAACTTTAGCTGAGCTGATGACGGCTCCAACAAATCTTTCGTAGTTCTTATACGTTAGGGGTATCCATCCAAGGCATTTATCAAGTTTTTCCGAGAAAGCAGCCCAATCTGCCCTCGCAAAGTTCCATCTAGGACGAGGATAAGAGGATATCAGGGGAATAGTAAGGCCTATTTCTAAGAGCACTGGACGATGCTGAGTGTGGGGAAAATCCTCAAGTACCCTGCGAGAGACCGGCAGGGGTTTGTTGTTCTTGTCAGTTGTAACAAAACTGAGGCCAGGGCAGGTCTGTTAGCCAAGCGGCTGATTTAAACGTACCTCGGTCTTTGGCGTCAAAGATTAGTTGAGTATTATGATCTTCTGTCCATTTCACCAGGTCTTCGCCGTTTTGGTCAGATATTCGATATTTCCACAGTTCATGGTGGCTATTAAAGTCACCCACGTATATTGCTGGGTGAGGCAGGATTTGAAGGGCTTGTGGGGGCCACGATTTTGTGACTTCACCCACTTTTATAATGATTTCGTGAATCTCGTTTGTGGTAGATGTTGATACGAGAGCCACTTCTTCGATATTTCTCCTGACGTATGTTGCCGTGCCATAATGTCTGTGGTGTGTGGCGCCTATTAGGTCATAGCCAGATATTATGCCCCTTGACCTTAGCTGCTCGTCATCTTCAGTGTGGGTCTCCTGAATTGCGACTACGTCAATGTCGTTCTTTGTTAAAACTTTATGCAAGTACATGCATTTGGCTCTACTTATGCCTTCAATATTCAGGTGGCAGACTCGAATCAGCGATCCGAGTTCTCTAGTCAAAGGGTTCGTTTTGCTAGAATTCATTGTGATTTGCCGTGACCAGGAGATCAACTAAGGATTATCTGGTCGCCTGTACTCTGCTAGTTCATTTGGCGTTGCCCAGGGTGCACGTGTAGTATTCTACTACGGACGCGAACTAGCTTTACACTCCGACACCTGACTGAAAATTACTTACAAGTTCATGACGCCCTTCATCGGCAATGCTGGAATTAAATATGGTGTTGGTACACCCTTAGCCTTGATGACAGCTTCCACTCTCGCAGACATACATTCAATCAGGTGCTGGAAGGTTTCTTAGGGGAATGGCAGCACATTCTTCACGAAGCGCTGCACTGAGGAGAGGTATCGATGTCGGTCGGTGAGGCCTGACACAAAGTCGGCGTTCCAAAACATCCCAAAGGTCTGCTACAGGTTTCAGGTCAGGACTCTGTGCAGGCCAGTCCATTACAGGGATGTTATTGTCATGTAACCACGCAGCCCCAGGCCGTGCATTATGAACAGGTGCTCGATCGTGTTGACAGATGCAATCGCCATCCCCGAATTGCTATTTAACAGTGGGAAGCTAGAAGGCGCTTAAGGCATCAACGTAGGCCTGTGCTGTTATAATGCCACGCAAAACAACAAGGGATGAAAGCCCTCTCCATTAAGAACGCGACCACACCATAACACCACCGCCTCCGAATTTTACTGTTGGCGCTACACACGCTGGAAGATAACGTTCACCGGACATTCGCCATACCCACACCCTGTCATCGGAACGTCACATTGTGCACCGTGATTCGTTACTCCACACAACGTTTTTCCACTGTTCAATCGTCCATTGTTTTCGCTCCTTACACCAAGCTGGGCGTCGTTTGGCATTTATCGGCGAAATGTGTGGCTTATGAGCAGCCGCTCGATCATGAAATCCAAGTTTTCTCACCTCCCGCCTAACTGTCATAGTACTTGCAGTGGATCCTGATGCAGTTTGGAATTCCTGTGTAATGGTCTGGATAGATGTCTGCCTATTACACATTACGACCTCTTCAATTGTCGGCGGTCTCTGTCAGTCAATAGACGAGGTCGGCCAGTACGTTTTTGTGCTGTACGTGTCCCTTCACGTTTCCACTTCACTATTACATCGGAAACAGTGGACCTAGGGGTATTTAGGAGTGTGGAAATCTCGCGTAGAGACGTGCGACACAAGTGACACCCATTTACCCGTCCACGTTCGAAGTCCGTGAGTACCACGAGGCGCCCCATTCTGCTCTCTCACGATGTCTAATGACTACTGAGATCGCTGATATGGAGTACCTGGCAGTAGGTGGCAACATAATGCACCTAATATGGAAAACGTATGATTTGGGGGGTGTCTGGATACTTTTGATCACATAGTGTAGATTGCAGGAGTTATTCAGAGATAAAATGGCTTGCACAGAGTAGACCAGCGTTGAGAGCTGTATCAAGCCAGTGCTCAGACTGAAGACCATAACATCGTACTATTTCAGGTAACGATAATACAAAATAGAAATTTAAATGACAGCGGTTGCACTGGTTAGTACATGTCGTAACTACTAAATAAAGTTCCTTGCCTATTATTCTTTTGTGCAAGAAACTGGTAGAATCGGGAAAGTCTGTCAGCAACTGGATACATAAAGTTAGCCCCAATGCCACAGTTTGTGAAAGCCTTGCCGAAGGATAGATAATATTGCACGTAAGGGTAGGAGCTGAAGTAATGAAAATTTGAGCTAAGGCTGTGACTTGAACGCCAATCTCTTGCTTACTATGCAGCTGGCAGATGTGCTATCCACTGTACCACACTCGCATTGCGGCTGACAGAGCTGCATGTATTACACTAGTCCAGTGGACTGCCTAACACATACTTCAATTCACACGTCAGTCCATCTTCATTTTCCCACTCGTAAATCGTCAGTATTGCCGAGGCTCTCCAGTATAGGAATGGAACCCCACCTTGTGCCAGGGTAGTGGAGCGGATAGCATATCTGCCCAGTAAGCAGCAGGGTTAAAGATCTAGCCTGGGCACAAATTTTAATTCATTACATCAGCTTCTGTTCTTATCGAAGATAAATCTGAGACCCAATAAGTTTCTGGGAAAATGTAACTTGAGCAGATGAGTATTGTTCCGGCGTAACGACAGGCCCCAGCACGAAGGTCAATAACGTAACCGCATAGAAGGCTGTAAGACGATGTCAGCCACGACAGGAGTGCCCTCCACACGAAGACACTACGAGCATCGCTCCTGCCAGCCTCGGCCGGACAGTAGAAGACGCGCAGACTATAAGAGGAGCTCTAGAAGAGCCGTTACTTGTGATCCATATCCATTACTTGCACGGACATTGTATATAGCGAAAGACATTGATTATGTGCATGTCGCCAATTGCTTACGACCCAAAGTTAAGTATTGTCAATCTACTTTATTGTAATAAAAACCGTCTATGTGATTTGCTTGGATTGTTGTATAGCTATTCGAGAAAGCAGCATCCTTCTGGCACCCTATAGGAGGCGAGTGAGTCGGACACCACAGTTATTTCAAGTATTTTTGTGTGAAGTTTCTCTGTTATCAGAAATTCAACGAAGGCGTGTTTCTTGCGCAAAACATTCGAAAAATGAAAGTTCTGTCCTAACTGTGAGGCAGTGGAAAGTATTCACTGACATTGTTGCTAAGTTCTCAGGTAACAAAAAAGACCCATATTATACTGATGTTGTAGCCAATGCGCTAGAAAAATTCAGGGAGTTAGGCTGTTCGTTATGACTCAAGATTCGCTTCTTGAAGCCACTTTGATTTTTTCCCTAAAAATCTGGGTGATGTCAGTGAGATTAAAGATCGTCACTTTCAACACAACATCAGAGTGATGGAAATACGTTACCAGGTGCACTGTAATATCAACATGATGGACGACTACGGTTGGTCTGCGAGACGTACAACAGGCAGTTCACCAGAGAAAGTTTAATTACATGTTTTAAGGAGAAGTGAGGAGTGAAGTATATGGAATACACGCATAATTCAAACTTAATAAAGAAGTGTTTTCAATAAAAATCTTTCTCATATTGACCGCTACGGTCGCAGGTTCGAATCCTGCCTCGGCCATGGGTGTGTGTGATGTCCTTAGGTTAGTTAGGTTTAAGCAGTTCTAAGTTCTAGGGGACTGATGACCTCAGAAGCTAAGTCCCATAGTGCTCAGAGCCATTTGAATCATTTTCTCATATTAAATAATTACATTGCTTTTCGTTCCAGTTACAAATGTTTCATTAATTTTGTTATTTCTGACGAAGTTGGATTGTGATAGAACCGTACACGATGAATAAAAATTTAAAAAAACTAATTCAAACGTAGGTTCAATGTGCCCCGCCTGACAAGAATTGTTCTGCTACCTACAAAAAAAAATGAAAATGATTTTTTTAGGCTACGTCATCTGCAACTTGTTCAACCTAGAAAACAGTAGTTTACACATCGGACATCCGACAGCCAACAAAACGTTCATCACAATGTATGCGGTTCCATCACTGCAACTTCTACTATCAGGGACTCCTCACCTCATTCGGGCGTCACAACATCTAACGATGATTTAAAGCATCTATGTTTTGCATGTGATGGATATCATTATCTGCAAGTCACTTTTATATAAGGGACTAAGCAAATTTAAACATCTTCGTCTTCCTGGTATCACCGCTATCCTCACATAAGAGAGTGCATCAACTTACGGAATGACACTGGTCTTTTTAAGAGTGTGTTACCTTACATACCAATGAATGTCTATTCGTAAGCAGAGTTTCTGTATCATACAGTGGTGTCTGTGTTCAAGTTGTCGTGCCATATCAGTATGCTATAAGATTTTATTTCAGAATAAATTAGGATTCTAGTATCATACTGTTATTTACTCGTACCTTCTTCCTTCAATAGCCTAAAAAGTATGCTCTACAATGTTTTTGCTGTCACTTGCTGCTCCTGTCGCCTCAGGAAACGACGTGCTAATGCGAAAAAATAACAGGTGACACCGTCTTGTAACTGGTTGCGAAAATCAGTTTACAGATCGGAGGATAGGAAGACTTACCACTTCCAACGCAATAATGTCCAAAACGACCTGCGTGTTACGGACAATTTTACTCTAATCTACAGGAATAACAGAATTTGCTGCGAATTACTGCGATGCATTATTATTACCTGTTATCAGGTGTTATATTCTCTGTGAAGTGAAGGCCGTCGGTCACTGCATTGTCCGTGGTGACAGGTAAAGCCTGAAATTTGCTATTTTTCAGTCATTAGGTTTATCACCTACGTAGTAAGCTGCTGGCCGCATGGTACATACACATAAGCTGTCCTGTTTATTGTTCCGAGCTTAGAAGATCCAAAGGCTAAGATAAGAATAAGCAATGCACTGAGGCAACGGAAGTTATGGGATACCTCCTAATATTGTGTCGGGCCTTCTTTTGCCCGGAATAGTGGAGCAGTCCGACGTGGCATTGATTCAACAAGTCGATGGAAACTTCCTTTAGAAATACTGCCCCATGCTGCCCCTATAGCAGTCCACAATTGCGAAAGTTTTGCCGGTGCAGGATTTTGTGCGCGAACTGAGCTCTCGATTATGTGCCAAAAATATTCAATGGAATCCATGTTGGGCGATCTGGGTGGCCGAATCATTGGCTCGAACTGTCTAGAATGTTCTTCAAACTGGTGACAGGGCGGATTGCCACTTATAAAGTTTCCAACGTTGTTTGGGAGCATGAAGTCCAAGAACGGCTGTTAATGACCTCCAACCCGCCGAGCATAACCATTTCCAGTCACTGATAGGTACAGTTGGACTATAGGACCCAGTTTATTCCTCTGAACACTGTCCAGAGCAGTGTGCAGCCACCACCAGCTTGCACAGTGACTTATCGGCAACTTGGTTTCGTGGCTTCATGGGGTCTGCGCTACACTCAGACACTACAATCAGCTCTTAACATCTGAAATGGGGACTTAATCTGACAAGAACACGGTTTTCCAGTCGTCTAGGATCCAACTGGCATAGTCACGAGCCCAGGAGAGCCGGTGTAGTGCTGTTAGCAAAGGCATCCGCGTCGATCGTCTACTGCCATAGCACATTAACGCCAAATTTCGCCACGCTGTCCTAATGGATACGTTAGTCGTACGCCCCACATTGATCTCTGCGGTTAGTTCACGCAGTGTTGCTTGTCTGTTAGCACTGACAACTCTACGTAAAAGCCGCTACTCTCTGTCGTTAAGTGAATGCCGTCGGCCTCTGCATTGTCCGTGGTGAGGAATTTGGTATTCTCGGCACACTATTGACACTGTGGATCTCGGCATGTTGGATTCCTTAACGATTTCCGAAATGGAATGTCCCATTCGTCTAGCTGGAACTACTATTCGTCGTCCTCCTGCTTAGCTGGGCGATGCGACCTTGCCGGCACCGTAACTCAGCCTGTGCGGTCAGAGGGTTAGCTGCCCTCTGTAATAAAAGAACTGAGTGAACGGACCAGCGATGAACTTGAACAGGTGTCATGGAACGTCCACCGCGAACAAATGCAACGAAGAATAACGAACAATATGCGATTTTTTTTTTTTAAAAAAAAAGGTGGCAACGTGCTTTCGTCCCGTGCAGCAGGATCGGGTTCGATTCCCGGCCAAGTTGGAGATTTTCACCACTAGTGGATTGGGTGTTCTGTTGTCCTCATCATCATTTCATTCTTATCACTGGCGCGCAAGTCCCCCAATGTGGCGTCGACTGAAATAAGACATGCACTTGGCGGCCGCACTTTTCCGGAAGAGGCCTCCCGGCCAACGATGCCATACGCTCGTTTCATTTTACTATTCCACATTCAGAGTCTGTTAATTCTCGTCGTGCGGGCATAATCACTTCGGAACCCTTTTCATATGAATCTCCTGAGTACAAATTGTAGTGACTTGGCAAGACAGCCAAGCCACTCGGAGGTAGCCGAAAGGCACGCGTTTAAGCTCACGCAGACTGGCGTGAGGTCTGGAACAGGACAATGTCTTGAGAATTGCAAATAAAGTACGAAGTTGATGTAATACTTAACTTTAATTCATAATTGGAGAACATCGCTCTTGACGGTACATTAATAACAATCTCAATATAAACTGGTAATGGCGCCTTGCTAGGTCGTAGCAAATGACGTAGCTGAAGGCTATGCTAACTATCGTCTCGGGAAATGAGAGCGTAATTTGTCAGTGAACCATCGCTAGCAAAGTCGGCTGTACAACTGGGGCGAGTGCTAGGAAGTCTCTCTAGACCTGCCGTGTGGCGGCGCTCGGTCTGCAATCACTGACAGTGGCGACACGCGGGTCCGACGTGTACTAATGGACCGCGGCCGATTTAAAGGCTACCACCTAGCAAGTGTGGTGGCAGGCGGTGACACCACACAAATGAACTGCTCGTTTTATACCTTGTGTACGCGACACTACCGCCATCTGTATATGTGCATATCACTGTAACTCTTATAGCCTCAGTGTAAAGCTATTGAAAAGTCAAATTGCCTCAGGATTAAGGCAAGAACATGCACTGTTGCCAGTTAAGTTTAACACTCGAGATCATGAGAGAGCCGGCCGCGGTGGCCGTGCGGTTCTGGCGCTGCAGTCCGGAACCGCGGGACTGCTACGGTCACAGGTTCGAATCCTGCCTCGGGCATGGATGTGTGTGATGTCCTTAGGTTAGTTAGGTTTAAGTAGTTCTAAGTTCTAGGGGACTGATGACCTAAGATGTTAAGTCCCATATTGCTCAGAGCCATTTGAACCATTTTTTTTTCATGAGAGAAGTCGACAAAAATAAATTCCAAGGAATTCAAGTAGGCAAACAAATTTAACACTTATGGTCTATGCGGATGCCAATGTCCCCATATCCAGCACTCTTGGCGAGAAGTCGACAAAAATATATTGCAAGGAATTCAAGTAGGCAAAAAACTTTAACACATATGGTCTATGTGGATGCCGCTATCAACTTATCCAGCACTCACAGAGACCTGCCCGGTTCTTGGCTAATGCCACAACTGAATCTGGACTCCCGAATTAGCCATCTAAAATCCGAATACATCCACGTTAGAAGACATCAGCAGTATACTAAAGCCGACTGTTAGAACAACGACGATAAATCTGGTGTTTGGGTGTCCTACTCAATGAAAATACGCAAAATGAAGAAAAAGGATTCAAATATGAATCCAAGCTGTGAGCAGGTGTTTCCATTTCGAAAACGACTTATTAAGATGAATGGTCATATCGCAGGAATTGAACTCAATTTATACAACAGCCCAATACTGTAAGTGGTATTCTATCACAGTCATACTTGAGGTACTCAGTACCTCAGACGTCTTCTAGCTTTTGGAAGGAAAACCCCGAGGAAAACCTGTGGGTCAGAAACAGGTCATACCACAACGCGGAACTGGAACAGTTGTACAAAGAATCACACATTTTTAGAGGAATAAAGACTTCAAGAATGGAATAGACTGGCTGTGTAAGAAGAACTGTGTAAGAAGAACGAGAGAAGATAGCACTAAATACGATTATACGATTTTACCAGTGAAGAGAGTGGTAGCCAGAACTAGGAAGAAATTGCTGGGAGTTAAAGGAGACTAGGGAAATGGAACGGACCGAGAGAACTAGCAGAACAAAAAGTTCAATGGAAAACTTTACTGAGGACGTTGCACGATCCATCATGCGTTATCGCGTGATAGAATGTAAGTGCAAGTGCTCTTGATAAAGTAACTCTCAAACATGTGACCTTCATTGAAAATAATTTCCCGCAAAGCGACTCTGTTCGTTCCGTTTCAAACTTATCACCTCAGTAACACCCAGGTCTCACCATCTTCGGAAGCACCTCTTGCAAAACAGAAAACGTAAATGTCAGTGCTTGTGTGTGGAGACTGAAGAAGATTGGGGTCCATCATTGGATTACGACGAGGACGACAGATGATGCAATGTATAAGGCTGGAGGTGTAAAGGAAACTGACTCATTGCCTTCTCCGAGGACGTCCGTAAACAATGTTATGTAACGTTACTGCGTCTCACTCAAATATTTTGTAGCAAGACTCGATCACTCCGTATAACATACAATGCACAATCTCTCACAAGTTTTAGAATTTTCACTTTTTTCTGTGTAGCAACAATCTAATTTCGTTTTCTTTTGTTATGTCAAGAGACTTTTATGCAGTAATGGACTAACTGTCGTACGGAGGAACGGGCATCGTATGGCCGTTATGTCATTGAGACTCAGGTTTCCCTTAGTTTTCTTAAATTGTGCCATGGAAATTCAGGCATGGTTCTTATAGAAAAGGCCACGATCGATTCGATACTCCTTCTCTATAAACCCGGAGATTGACGAGACGTGAAATCCTATCTTACCGATTTGTTGAGTATGTAGATGACCCACAGTATGAGTCTAGGGTCTGTTTCCGTTTAAAAGCTCTCTTACCTTTCACAAGCGATTAGGATCGACCGTTCCTAAGACAGTGTCGAAGATCAGCCACCAGTCTGTGTCCGGCACATGGTTGTAAAATTCCAGCAAAGCTCATTCGGAAAGGTGGCTACTGAAATCCGCGTCCGGTCATTAATATTTAAGTTTTCTGTGCTTTCCCTATTGCGTGTTTCTTCTTATGAATGTTCATGCCTCTCGGGCAAGGAACTTGAACACGTGCAACATGACAAGCGAATGGGGGAACCATTGTCAAGGCTGCGGTTTGGTGCTACACATAGCGTGAAATCCTGAACAGTTTAGTCAGTGTGTTGGTCATTTGCGCATTAGCTATGTTATAAGCTGTCTAGATGGTCCTTCTTTGGTCGTGTGATGTGACTGTGGCTAAGCCATTTCAATTCATTCAGAAATGCTTTTGGGTAAGCCATATGGATTCGTTAGGAAGAGCTATTACAGCACGGTACACGTCACAGCTTCTCCGAAGTATGGAAGAAAGGAAGATTACCTGTTAACGCCCCGTCGACGTCGAGATCATCAAGGATGGAGAGCGAGATTTGTATGGACAAGGGTAGGGAAGGAAATCGGTCGGTTCCTTTTCAAAGGAACCATTCAGGCATTTGCCTTAAGAGATCAAGATAAACAACGAAAAACTCCAATTGGATTGGCCCTACAGGAATTTGAATGCTGGTCCATCAGAATGCGAGTCTGGTGTCTTGCAGGTGTACCAAGACCACTCAATGAGTTTGAAGGGGTAGATGAAAACTTCATCTCTCGTGCATGCTTGGAATTACCCCCGCGATAAGAGCACTGACCACCAAAAACAAGAATCATTTTTGCGTTCCCAGATAGAGTGCTCACACCGTTGCAGAGTGTAAGATTAACTAAGGGAACAACGGCGAATAAATCACTTAGAATTTTGCTAGACTTTTGACTTTTAGTCAGTTCATTGTAACGTTTCTGTGGCCATACGGTTTTCTCAAATTTCTGTAAGACCTTTGACGCTTTACTGGACAAAGAATGTTCAGTAGTATTTTAAGATACATCAGGTATACGCAGTCGAAGCGTAATAGTGTGAGGTGTCGGTTCATCATGTCCCTGAGATCGGTATCTGGTGACCAAACAGTGAAACGATTATTTCACATGAGCTCACGTGAAATGAAAAAGCAAAGATGCGCAACGGATAAGTAACTGACTATCTGAATTAAACAGGGGTGCCTATTTAACATGAAATATGGGTGCCACAATTCACAACGTATTGCTAAGGGTTTCCTTCAAGCTAACAAATGACACTGAAGGCCGCAATAAAAATCTGGTTTATTGATAGATGCACTGAAGTGAGTCTAATCACGAATGAACAATACGAATAATCACAAATGTGCGCAAAGATAAAAAGACATTTCCGAAGAACCTTGACAAAGGTGGGTGGGTCTCAATATTATACAAAAATAATGACACAAAAACTCTCAGTGAATTCTGAATGAGTTAATAGCGAAAGAAAAGTCTCAGAAAAGTACGAAAAGGCAACCTCTCGTCTAAGGACATGCTGAATGTAGTTAGTTGGTAATGAATTAGTTGACAGGAACGAACCTTTGATTTGGAACAAATAACTGCGTGGTCCCGTCGTCATGACATATGCAGATGTGGCTCGTGCTTACTAGTCGGGTGATACTCAGGTGCTGAGAATCACTGTAATAGTAGCTGAGAATTGTAAGTTAAGCCCAACATCTGTGATGAGCCCTAAAGTGACGACATTTCTGTACTCTCCCTGTCACCCTTCCACAAAGAAGTCCATACTGTTTCATGCCTTAATACGAAGTAGTCCTTACCCTGTCATGCCCTAGATCAGGGGTTCCCAACAAAAGTTTCTCGAGGACCCCTCATCGAGCATGATCGGTACCTTGTCAGATCACAGTATCAAGTACCTAAAAAAGGCAAATTTAGAGTCTTTTTACACGTTTTCTATTTTTGGTACTTAGAAAAAACATTGACAAATTCATTATTGAAAAAATATTGACCTTAAAACTTTTTCAATTTAGCCATCAGTGTTATTGTTAAATTTTTGATTATTGCTCACAATCTTTGTCTTCAAATCTGGGTGTTTAGTATAACGAACTCCTTAAAATATAAAAATTGCGTATGAACTGAAAAACTGATAATGACAGGAAAAAATCAGAACTGACTGTATTGGTCTTTCAAGTGTACTACACTTGAGATTGCATTGAGTAGACATGTGTGAAAAATAAGAAAACACTAATTTCATACAAGGTATTGTTTATTTGAAAAAAATACGGTTACAAAAGATTACTCCATCAGTATGCAGTTAGTTTTAATTTTCAGTTCTTAATGAGATGAGTTCAATCTGACCTCTGAGTCCATTATTTCTGAAATATTAGGTGCAAACTTGAAACTTTCACTCTGAAATCCGACCGCATGTCGAGCCGATTCCCATATTTGTTTTTCATGAAACACATGGAAGAAAATGCTTGCTCACACCGATATGTGGTTGCAAATGGAAGGATCTTTTTCGTTGCCTTATCTCAAGTTCCTCGTAGTCCTTGCGTGCTGATGTCCAGAAGTCTGTAATTTTATCACCGATGAAAATGTTTATCATCGTACCACAGCTGGACAGATCCACAAGTTGATCTTGTTTTTCTTCAGTGAGGCCTTGGATTTTGTCTATTTCTTCACAGCTTCAGGATCAGGTGTGCTAGTGTCCGTTGGCTCTAGGAAGACGCTAGACACAGAAGTTAGCGTTCGCTAAAGCTCTGCTCATGCAGGAAGCGGCCAAAACAAAAAATCTGTTATCATACGAAATATATTTATTCTGATAACATCCTGCGGACCCCTCTGGCATAGCGCGCGGACCCCTGGGGGTCGGCGGACCACCTGTTGGGAACCACTGCCCTAGACAAAGTGGCGTGTACTCCAACACGCCTTGAGAGCAAATGTCTTTCTCTTATCCTCCACAAAATCTAGCTGGTTCTGCCAGCACCAGAGTCTTGGCAACCAGTACAGTATAAATTTCGACTTCTAACCAATGAAAAGTTTATAACAATTACAAAAATCACCATCCCAAGAGGAAACTGCTCTGGGTAACCAATACCCCTGCGTCCCCTCTTAGAGTCAGAAATTCTCTCTCCACTGTATTTGTCTTTTTGCGTTTCCTCCAATCAAAATGACTTTAAGTATGTGTTCACGAGTTCTCTTCCCCACTACCAAAAGAATTATTATGAGCTGTTCATGGGCTTTCTCACAGAATTTAAAGATCTACACGTGTGACCTCCTTTGGCCACAACGACTCCCTCCAACGCTAAGTGTGCTGTCTTTTTCTTCTCGTGTTACAGATTTTACCTCTTCTGCCTGACTCCTGGCTTTCAGTAGAAACATTTTTATAGTCTGCCTGCCGTGCTGCCCTTCAGTACTGTTGTCCATTCACATAGCTGGCTGGCCATCTCACGTTGCAGAAAAACGTAACAAGGACTCTTCACCGCACACAGTTGGAGGGAAAGATTACTTCTCAGATCTGCAATCACTGGTATTAGATTTAACTGGTTACATACTATAATATAGCGTTAACAGTTTAAGTGGACTGGGTGTCCTCATCTGAATAATGGTTTATTAATAAGGACGTGGAGAGATGTGGAAAAACGGCCCTATAAAAACAGGGTAGCCCATGGTCAATTGCACATAAAAGACGTAACAATTGGGATCAGGAGTACTCTCAGACTTGTCGCTCACAATACTGTTACCTCCAAGAAAGTATCGTCGTTGAATTATAGTGAGGAAATAACACACAAATTAAGATAGTATTCTCGTTTGTTTTAATGAACAACAGTTTCCTTTAAATGTGCATAAATGCGATATAAGCACCATGCAAAGAAAAAATTCGTTACATATCAACAGCAAACTTTTGGAGTCCGTCAAGTAACCGGAACGATTAGGAGAGATACGAAACGATATGAAATGAGAACAAGTGAGACCAGTAGTAAGAAATATAGCGTTGGTCTCACGAAACCATGTTAATGAAATCTGATGAACCGTTATTGCTGATAGGATCAGTTTTGCTGCCCCCATATCTGTCTGGGTGTTATGAACATAAGGTAGCAGGGATTGCATAGGGAAAGCCATTTATCCGTCGCGAATGGGGCAGGACAGGGAATTGATAACATTGACACAAAAGTATCCTTCACCGTGCACTGTGTTTTGGTTTTCAGAATACACAGACTGTTCAAATATTGCGTCAAAACTGACAGAAGTAACAGCACAGACAACATCAAATGTACGAGGGGCCTTCAATAAGGAACGCAACACATTTTTTTCTCGGCCACTTTAGGTTGAAAAAAATACGGATTTCTTTGTGGGAAGTCGTGGAATATCCCCTCTTCAATTCTTATAGTTTTGCGAAGTTCCGATAGGTGACGGCTCTATACGAAGCTTTCAAAATGGCGTCCCTAACGGAGGTGAGTTCCAAGCAGAGAACTGTCATTGAGCTTCTTTTAGAGGAAAACAAGAGCAACAAAGATATTCAGAGGCGCTTTCCGATCGTTTGCGGAGACGTGGCAGTGAACAATAGCTCGGTTAGTAGTTGGGCGAGGGGTCTGTCATCATCGTAACAAGGTCGCGCAAACCTGTCCTATCTGCCGCGCGCCGGCCGGTCGCACACATCTGTGACTCCTGCTATGTTGGAACGTCGCCACGAAAACTTCCCCCACTCCGTGACACCTCAATACCTCACATAAGCCTGCGCTCCTGACAAGAGCTCACAAAACTGGACTGCTCTTCCTCAACCATCCTACAGCCTGGATCCCGCATATTTCGTCTTCCATCTGTTTGAGCCAATGAAGAATGCATTCTGCGGGAACCAGTACATTGATGGTGGGGAGGTTATTGATGTAACAAGTCATGGGCTCCGACGTCGAAATGTAGAGTGGTACCATGCGGGCATATTAGTCCTCCCAATAACATGGCCTAAGATCGTCGCATTGAACGGAGATTATGTTGAAAAATAGGGCTTTGTAGGCAAAAAATTGGGGAATAATATGGTGTATTGGAAACTTTAATAAAACAAACCTGCTTAGAGAAAAAAATGTGTTGCATTGCTTATTGAATGCCCTTCGTAGTATTTTCGTTAAACAACCAAGTATCGGAAGTACGTATTGAGAACATAGTAACCAAGTGGTTATTGGGTGCGATTAAGAATAAACAATGTGATATGTGTTTCAGTCCTTTATTGTTCTGATCAGTGCTATAATGAATGTTCCAAATAAGCACCGTTAACTTCAGAGCGGAGTCCGTATCGACGTGGCGTGGTGTCCTACGTTGCGTGGTGTCTTCTGTTTGTGTGTGGCCTGTAAGAATTATTCACTTAATTCCTCTGAGTTCACAGCAATACACGCAGAGAAAGTAAGTTGGTGAACGTCTCGCAGTTCTTCCCAAGTGTAGCACTTCTTCCGAACAGGCGTACTTACTCATGCTTATTGCTCAGGCAATATGCATTTCCGCACCTGCTAGCTTAACGAAACATATTTGTTGTTGGCTCCGTTGTAATGTATGTCAGTTTGGGCTTTCTCTGCCTCGTGATGACTGGGTGTTGTGTGCTGTCCTTAGGTTAGTTAGGTTTAAGTAGTTCTAAGTTCTAGGGGACTGATGGCCACAGCAGTTAAGTCCCATAGTGCTCAGAGCCATTTGAACCATTTTTTTACAGTACGGCAAAGCTTCTCGTCATAAGTTTAGAAATATACACAAGTGTCTGGATGAAACTAGTGAAGCTAAGTTATCATCCGTAGACCTCACAACTCCCTAGACGTTAAGCCACACGGTAGCACTGCGCAATTAGGTCCTTTTCTAGATCGTTTTTGTCGAAAATCTCTTACGAAACGAAGAGCCCCATCTGATTGGAAACTTCTTCATATATAAAGGGTAAAATACGGGATCAAAAATTCACAGACCGTGTCAGTGACTTCCATCTGTTACAACATCCTATAGCATATTCTAAAGTCAAGCATTATGCCGTTTCTGGAAGAGAACAAACTTCTCTCGCCGTGCGGTTCTAGGCGCTTCAGTCTGGAACCGCGTGACCGCTACGGTCGCAGGTTCGAATCCTCCCCCGGGCATGGATGTGTGTGATGTCCTTAGGTTGGTTAGGTTTAAGTAGTTCTAAGTTCTAGGGGACTGATGACCATAGATGTTGAGTCCCATCGTGCTCAGAGCCATTTGAGCCAAACTTCTCTCACAGGATCAGCGTGGATTCAGGAAGAACCACTCGTGTCAGTGATAGTTTTGTTTGTTCGTACACACCTTATAAGCAACAGATCCAGATGAACAGGTGGATTCGACTTTCCTAGGTTCCCCGAAGGCGTTCGAGACTGTATTGACTAACACCCGAGATAGGAACCCAGTACCTTAAACTGGAAAGCCAATATTTTACAGAAGCGAAAGTAATACCTGAGGTGCCGCGAGAAACATCAGTAGCTCCTTTAAAATTTTGAGTATATACACTGTCTGATCAAAAACTATTCGGACACCTATTAGCGGGCATTAACATGCGGTGTGTCCATCTTTCGACTTTATGACGGCCTGTACTCTGTTAGATACTGTTTCAATAAGGTGTCTGAATCTCTGTGGAAGAACGGCAGCCCATTATTCCTCAACAGCCGATACCACAGAAGGTAGTGATGTCAGACGCTCTAATCTTGGGTGAACCCGACGTTCTAGCTCATCCCAAAAGTGTTACACTGGGTTCAGGTCGGGACTCTGGGTAGACCAGTCCATTTCATGAATGTCATTGTCAACAATCCACTGCCTCACAAACTGTTCTTTATCACGCTGATACAAACTGTCATCATCTTCGAACTACCACCGAGCGAGGTGGAGTGGTTGTACCCCATTCTTTTTAACTCCCTACGCATAGTAACAGCCACTGATCTAGCTTGTCTCCTGCTAGCACTTAACCACTCATGAGTGATTACTTCATCTGATTTCACGCGATTTTTTACAACCACGCTACGTAAGGTTCGACGATATCTGTCTGTTTATATATGAGGTCTTGCTGGCTTCGAATTATCTGTGCTTGTTCCTTCGCGTCTCCACTTCGTAATAACATCGCCAACAGTCGACTTGGTCAGCTTTAGAAGGGATGAAATGTCCTTGATGGGTTTATTTCTCATCTGACATCCAATGACTAATCCACTTCACTGAGCCCTACTGACGAGCTATTAAGCTATTACTGCTTCTCGGCTGCTTTTATACTGTCTGCTTCTCCTCTTGTGACACACAGTCGTCAATTCCGTATTGCACAGGGATGTCTGGATAGTTTTTATCAAATAGTGTACGTACATAAACGATTCATTAGACAGGGTCAGCTGTACTATAGGACTGTTCCTTGACCTTACCTTTGTCTACAATCGTAGGCAAACAAAACAAAACAAAAGAAAAAGTAGATCATAACAGCCAGTTGGTGAATTTCAAGGCAACTCTCTTTAAATATGGATAAAAGTAACATAATGCCTACAATAAAGAGAAATATCCTAATTGCACAATGTTGGTTATGAATGCCTTGAACATGTCACATCGTTTAAGTATTTAGGAGTATTACTAAAAAGCAATATGACCTGAGACGATCACATAAAAACCGTGTTAGGAAAGTACACTGAAGACTTGGATTTATTGGAAAGTTTCTACGACGTGCACCACATCTACACGGGAACCCACTTACGAGACGTCAGTGCAACCATGTCTGTTGTTCCAATGTTTGGAGTTCTTACGCATGGAACGTGAATGCAAATAAATAGCAAATAAACAGCAAATGAATAGCAAATAAATTCATATATACAGGTATGCTTTCCCTCAGCCTTGCGCTGTACAGTGACTGTACGCCTGCCCCTTCCGATCGGTTTTATGCAACCCACAACGCCTTCAAAAATCACATGCGAGATTTTCATATTCTATCGTTCGCTACTCTGGAACTATTAGCTCTACAGCAAAAATGAACAAGACCTTTTCATAGGAAATTTAACAAAGTGAATTTTGTACTGCGGTATGTTTTCGATTGGGGGCCACAGTTTTCGAGTCATTCAAGAAACATGCGTTTTAAGGACACTTTTGTAAGTTTACCATGAATAATTTGAAAACTATGTCCCCTAGCGAAAAACTATACCGGTATAAAATTTAACAACATTAAATTTCCTACAAAAAGGTCTCTTCATTCTTTCTGTTGTGCTAATAGTTTGGGCGTAGCGAGCGAGATAATATGAGAATCTTCCGCGTCTTATTCGAAGGCTTTGCGAACTGCATAAAATCCAGTGTCAAAGGCAGCTTAAGCACCCTGTAAAAGCAGATACAGACGAAAATATGAAGATCAGTAGAAGCATACCAATCGTTGTCTTTAGTGCTTCAATCCACCTCCACGCAATGGACAACAGCTATCGATTGCTGACAAGAGTGCAGCAAAGGACAGATATTGTAGATGATAATAATTGGTGGTTGTAGCAGTGTGGCTCATCATTCTCTAAAAACGTACACGGATCGAACACCTTGAATTATGTATGGTTAAAGGACAGACTGTAGCACGATGGAAAGAAAATGACGTCTTCGCGCAGGGGTCGTGAAACTGGCGAAAAAAATACGACTAGGATGGTCCAGTGAGGAAAATAGAGGAGCAGAGCTTTCTGGATGCGAAATCAGTCCGGTGCAGCGCAGACGCAGACGGCAGTAACTGGGTAATGGCTGGCGCATGCGCAGAAGCGCAGCCCATTTTACTGCTGGCGGTTTTAAGGGCGCAGCTGCGCCGGGGATTGTGGAGTGGAGAGAGAAGGGGGAAGGTGGAGGGGAGGGGAGGAGGGCCTGATAATGCCCTCGCCCCGCCGTAAGTCGCGCCGGCGCGGCCTTGGCCTTGTCTGGCTCCCCGACTGGATGGATCTGGGAGCTGTCAGCGGCTGCCAAACTGGATCAGGCGGGCGCGTGGCGAGTCCACCAGTCCGGTCGCCCAGCAACTCTGCCGCCACGCGCCGAGCAGCCGCCACGCGCCACCAAAACGGGTTCCTCTGACTTCACGTATGAAGCGCGCACTCGACAGCACAACATTTACGCGCTGCTTTACATCGTGAGCTCGGACATATAATATGATCGTTAACAGAGTTTCTTTTTTTTTTTTTTTTTTTTTTTTTTTTTTTTTTTGTCTAGCTCAGACATGCTGAAATTTTCTTTTGACTATTTGAAGGGTGGTCGAACTTTCTAATGCGATAAAATACCGTGAGAGTTGAACCGTTACTGCCTGCGAGACTAATAATGAGTAAAATGATCCAGCCCACAACGGATACCCGTACGTGTTTGTCGCAGAGTGTTTGTTTTGCTTGTAACGTCATCGTACCAGTGTTGGCCCATGCGCGTGATTGTAACGAATTAGCTTTGTGTAAAGTTATAAGCTGATGTAGGGAGGAAACTTGTGTAGTTAGGACAATGGTTAAGGTGTCATTGTGAAGAGCGTCGGGAGGACTACTTCGACCCAAACTGAGACCATAAAAATGTTGTCGGAACGTATGTGAAACTCGGTATTAAATTGAAAATAAAGAAGGACATCGTCTGATACACGCCTCGCAAATGTTATTAGAATTACAGAAAACACAAGTCAAAGGAGAGCTCTCTCCGAAAGGAATCCAGTCTTAAAAGAGTGTCGAGCGAAAGCGAGAGGGCCGGCCGGTGTGGCCGAGCGATTCTACGCGCTTCAGTCTGGAACCGCGCGACCACTACGAAAAGGAAATGTGAAAACGGCGCAAAGCCGTTACGTAGCTGGCTCATCGGGAATACTGTGGGTAGTGACAGTAGAAACGTGTAATTCATCTATTCAGTAACCATTATACTACCGTATTCTGTGTATTAAAAAAAGTGATAGTAAATTATATATTAATACCGAACATTTGTAATTTTTTCCCTACGTTTTGACGAAAAGTCTACGTTGCACGTTTCAACAGTGCAATCAGATTTTTTTTTTTTTTGTCTTCTTATTGGCCAAGTAGGGTCACCTAACAACTTCACTCGTTCTTCCTTCTTTCTTGTTTTCTTTTTATCCAGTACTCCTTCATCTTCTCTCCACGTCTTTTCCTTTCTTCTGTCCATGTTGTTCTCGATTTCTTATTTCTTCTACCTGGAACGCCATCTATATTTAGTATTTTATTCCTGAAACCGCTTTTCTACACTTGTTCCTGATTCTTTAGTGTTGACTCCTAATTCTTTTTCTTATTTCTGTAATCCATACGACTGTCGATTTCTGTTTCCAGAAATACAGAAATATTTGTTTCGTTAATCTGATCTGATTCATTCGGTAAAGTTTACAAGATGCTACTCCAGGTGGGTGTAAAATGAATGTGCGCTACGGAAATACTGAACGCGAAAATGAAGATATGGCCCCGTTTGACTACCGCCCCCCCCCCCCCCTGAAGCAGACATTAGGATCTGTTAATGGCGATTATCTCCTTCTTGCTCTTTAACATATAAATTACAACATAAGCATAAATGAATGATTAAGGGAAGTAGTAACTATAAAATGATAAATGCTATTTCTGATGATACATTTATTGTAGATTAAAATCTCTTATATAACAACTGTTTATATATGAATGTCCAATGGACATAAATAGATACAAATGAAATTCCTTACCAATACGATTGATCAATTGCCCTAATCTGATCCTTTTTACGGCTATGCGATCCAATATAAATAACGCGAGACGACTGACATCATCTACGTACCAAACACTAGAAATGGCTACTTTCAAAGATGATCTACAGTAGTGTACCACCTCAGTTGAAATAAAATTTACGTGATCAGAGCTGTTTAGCTTTATAGCCCTAATAAGCCGAAGCAATTAGCTATATCACCCTATGTACTGCGTCCGGTGAGTCGGAGTGATGGTTCTCGTACGCGTCTGCGACGACAGAAGAACTCCAGCCACAAAATATATAAAAAAAACCTCATTCAACTCTAGGACAGTACAAGTCGGTCTTCTGACTAGTATAATCTGCCTTCTTCTCTCTGTTTTATACAGACGAGAAACGGCGATCTCCCAGCCACAAGGACGGAGTTCAGGTAACGTCTCAACGTGAGGCAGAAGAAATGCTCTCAATCACTGAACGCTGCGCACTCAACGACGACTCCGTACCTGGAGGCGGAGTCCAGAAGCGCATAAGTTCACAACAGTACAGTGCCTAACAGTTCCAACTATAAAACCTCCTGAGAACAAAGACAGCAAGTCCGTCTGTACCAACAAAAGCTGATGCTGAGCAACCGTCAAATTCGGGCTTTCAAAACAGAAGACCTCTTCTCCCCACCGTTTGCTTCCCAGCAAAGCTCGGCTCCCCTCCCTCGTAACACTGAAGGCGAATCATATTCTCGAAACCATGGAATATTCTCCCTCTCTACAGGTTTTTCCGAACGCCGACCAACCATATTTTAGTCTTTTGTCGTCCATCGCTGAAAGTTTGCGAGGAAATACCTATACTCACACAGTGGTTCGCTTCTCAGAGTAAAAATCGTCGGAAACAACACAGCCTGCGATTTCCGAGGTAACACTTCCTCCTTCCTCTCTGCTGCGTCCAAGATTTTCAGAGTTTCCGAAGTATTATCCAGTTATCCTTCCAGCCCCTGCTACAAGCCGGCCGGCCGCCGAAGTATTGTGCTTCTGCGCTCAGGTACCCAGAGTGTCCGTCTTGGCACTTCCTGTGTGAAGCAGGACCGACACACCTGTGTGGGCTTTTCCACGACAGGGCTTGACTTACGCCTGCTGTTTCATTTCCACTGGCGTTCCAACCTCTACTAGTATAGGCAATCATTCATTACACCATTTTGATAATAATGACACTCCGTCACCTTCCATGCAGTAAGCGTTAACAATTATTTACAAGGTGCACGTGACAATGTCAGTTTTCTTTAAATATTCATATATACGATGTACATTCTATCAAATGATACCTAATTCCGGTTGTAAATCACTGCAAAGTGTGTAGATGAGTGCTTGTAAGGTGCGAAATTATACCAACCTTACAATACCCCCACCTAATGAACTATTTTGTACTAGGATAGGGTAATTCTCATAGTATTATCTCATCCTGCACAAAATAATATAACCATCAATTGTCTGTACAAGCGAAGTAATAAGAACACGAGGGCAGAGGAGCAATTGAATCATGATATGTTCTTCTACAGTCATTCTGCGTTCATTCATGAGCTTACTGCCATTAATTTATTTACTACATGTTTATTTTAATCTGTCTGCTCCTTACGTTTGAAACACATTTTTGAGATGTGAGAACTGGAATATACAATAACACGCAAAATAATCCATGTTATCAAAGTACACGAGGCATTTCGGACCGGCCGCGCGGGGTAGCCGCGTAGTCTATGGCGTCTTGTCACATTTCGCGCGGCTCGGGCGTGTGTGTGTGTGTGTGTGTGTGTGTGTGTGTGTGTGTTATCCTTAGCGTAAGTTGGTTTGAGCTAGGTTAAGTAGTGTGTAAGTTTAGGGACCGATGACCTCAGCAGTTTGGTCCCATTAGATCTTACCACAATTTTCATTTCGGACCCTGAGAGCCCAACATCAGGTGTAATTTGTCTTAATACATGCTTTATTTTTTCTCTTGAATGAGGTGAAATGCATATTCCTACCACCAGGTTTGATATTAGGTTATGAATTTCGTAAGTCAAAAGCGGAAAATATCTGCGAAATAGTGGAAAAGATGGTCAGTGTAAACTTAGTACATAATCTAAGAAAAGCGTTCAAGTTTCTGCCTGTTTTCCCTACACAGTAGGCAGGACAACTGGCGTGTGAAACTCTGTACCCTCCTCAGTTGATCTAAAGTTATTTCCTGCACATGTCAACCGTTTGATAATTATATCTTTAGGACTACGAATAAATTCATCTTCGACCACACCATGTACAAAAATGTCTGTGAAGTGTTTACAAACAGGCATTTGAAAATGTGCCTCTTCAATGAAGTGACATGTACGAAAACGATGGAGAAAAGAATATACGCTGGTGCTAAAACGTTAAGAACGCATTCCTTGGATTATGTGGTAAGTTTGCGCCGTTCATCTTTTCCACTATTTCGCCCGTATTTTCCGCTTTTGACTTACGAAATTCATAACCTAACATCAGACTTTCCGTGACAGGAATATGCATGTCACCTCATTCAAGAGAGGAAAAAAGCATATATTAAGACAAATTACACCTTTATTTATTTTTAATTATTTTGAGCCATAATGGCTGTGTTTGTGAACCGTGATTGTGTGGGGTAATTATTTATTACTAGTTTCTGCTACCAGTCACTTTTTTATTTTATGTTCAATCTAACATAATACAAGGCGTTTCGAACATGTTCTGTTCATCTTAAGGCGTTTATACATACATACATACACACAGAGAAATATAATCTAGTTTAAGACTGTTTATTTTTAAGTAATATTTCTCAGTATGTATGTATGTATAAACGCCTGAAGATGAACAGAACATGTTCGAAACGCGTTGTATTATGTTAGATTAAACATAAAATAAAATAGTGACTGGTAGCAGAAACTAGAAATAAATAATTACAAATTACACCTGATGATTGACCCACAGGGTCCTAAATGCATCGTGTACTTAATAAAACACGAAAAGATGTGACTAAAGGCGTTTTTTTTTAATTCATACCTCCAGTGTATCGGATACAGTCACGTTTGAAGCTGCGAAACAAGGATAAAGTTATTGAACTCAGTTTCCGTTTTGTGAGTCAGACGTTTCTCTAGGGTATCTCTGTTTACCTACGAAGGCCCTACAGAAAAGAATGCTGGAGGTCCTTAGAAGAGACACCACGCCCTTGAACTCTGGCCCGTTCTCGGAATACGGCGCAGGCGGACGCGTTCCATTCGGATGAGGAGGCGATATCGCGCTAACAATACAGCGCAGCGCTCGCGCCTACTCTGCGCTGATGGGCAGCTGTTGAAGACACGAAGTGTCGTATCCCGAGGGCTGACGGCCAGCTCAGCACGAATACCACATGAATGAGGCATCATCGCTCTACAACGTCGTCATTTTGCATTTGTGGATACAGACATCAGTGGTCACAGTCATACTTTTAGATCTATAGGAAACTTACCGCCACAGATACTGTAATACCTGCCAATTCTCAAGTCGCATTGACTTATAAACACACTACCTTTTATTCAACGTTACATCGCCTAATATTCATCCCAACGAGTGGAGACGCCTTCCAAATGGAATTAAACGCAGTCAAACTAGGGCAAGGCATGTTCAGTATGCTGTCCACTATTTTCTGCCACAACGTGAAATCCATATACAGCATGTTCGGCAACAGATTGGAGTGTCTCAGAGGACACGTTCAGAATGCGTTGCGCAATGCGTGTCTTCCAACTATCTCTACGCGGCTACCTTGGCGGACTCCATAATGCACGAAAGGCAGAAACAGCAGGCGTACTCTCTTCTTTATCCTTTTCGCGACCAACCACCTCAGAACGCATTGAATGGCCCACAGTTCCATATTTTGGAAAAGTCTGACTGAATGTAACAAGAAAGCTTAAATTCAGGCAAGCGCGTAGATCATCATTTTATCTGCCCAACACTGTTGAATACTTTTTGAGCAATGGTAAAGCCAGTGGTCCAGCTTTGGAAAACAATGGAATATATAACATGCAATTGTGATAAATTCTATGTAGGTCAATCTGGCAGGACAATGTGCACCACAGAAGTCGGAAACATAGAGACGGAGACTCTACTTTTGCAGACCACCTGCTTAATAAATCATAATGACAAGGTGCAACATGAAATATTACATTCCATCCATAAAGGAAGCGAAATGAACAATCTTGAAATAATGGAAATTAATAAATATGACGACCTGCCCAAGGTTAGTACTGAATAACCAGGTACAGTTCCCTTACTCACAACTTCTAATTGCTGGTGCTACTCATAACCCATCCAGGCCATGTTGTAAATTATCAAAAATGGTTCAAATGGCTCTGAGCACTATGGGACTTAACATCTATGGTCATCAGTCCCCTAGAACTTAGAACTACTTAAACCTAACTAACCTAAGGACAGCACACAACACCCAGCCATCACGAGGCAGAGAAAATCCCTGACCCCGCCGGGAATCGAACCCGGGAACGCGGGCGTGGGAAGCGAGAACGCTACCGCACGACCACGAGATGCGGGCAGTAAATTATCCATCCTCCTGATATGCTCCTTTTCCCTTTATTTCAGTTACTTTAATTTCCATCGCCGTGTCAAAAGATATTTGCTTTATATCATCACAGCCGCTTCATTTACCTGTTTAATCTAAATATTATACCTTATCTGTTTGTAATGTAGGATCAATTCAAGACAAGATTATTTTGTTCCGCTACACCCTCAGAACGTGTCACAGATGTTTATTTTCAGTTTATTTCTTCTGTGAACAAATGTTATAACTTGTACATAGTTCATTAATAATGTCACGTACTTTATCCTAGTTAAATAATCTTACACCACATTTACAATGAAGTAATTCCTCTCGTTTTTTTGCTAAATCTAACATTAAGCTTTTCATCTCTAGAAATTGAGATACTCAGTAAATGCTCTAGTTTAAAATCTTTGATCCAACAAAATTTCATTGCACCACATATTTATCTCTGTACCAGGTGATGGTTGAAGAGCCGAAAACCAGTTTGTGAAATAAATAATAAATACTGTAGAATAAAAATGACTCTGAGCACTATGGGACTCAACTTCTGAGGTCATCAGTCCCCTAGAACTTAGAACTACTTAAACCTAACTAACCTAAGTACATCACACACATCCATGCCCGAGGCAGGATTCGAACCTGTGACCGTAGCGGTCTCGCGGTTCCAGACTGTAGCGCCTAGAACCGCACGGCCATACTGTAGAATATTACACCAGTGTTATGTGTGTGTTGTCACCCACACTGTATTAAATATTATATCAAGAAACGACGGAACAGTCGATCAAGACAGATATGAATTGTCGGACCGCAAACTGCATTACTACAATAAATAAATCAAAACTATAACTTAGCATCGTGACGCTTTGAAACACTAACGAACTACAAATTCCACGAGTGTTCAGTAACTTGGAAGATCAAAAGAGAGTATCTGTATTCAGTAAGTTGGAAGATCAGGAAAGAGTATCTGTAATCAGTAAGCTGGAAGGTCAAGAAAGACTACCTGTATTCAGTAAGCTAGAAGATCAAAAGTATCTGTATTGTGACTCTACAACACGGCACACACTTTTCTTTTCGTTCAGATAAAGTCTTTTGTAGACCTGTGTATATTTATGCAAGTCGCAAGAACAGAGAAAAAGAAACAAAACATCTAATGTCAGTAAGAAATTTACGATGTTCTGAAAGCAGCCTATACTTCGTTAAATGAAAACTGTAACGAGTATTTTTAATGAACAGCAGGCATAATGTCCAGTTTAAGTTATTTTATTTGTTAGTTTATTTATCGTCACAGGGCCATAACCCCCTCCGTTAGTTCCAGTCAGGCATTCTCGACATACAACGTTACATTGGTTCTGACACACATAATATACAGGGTGTTTCAAAATTGACCGCTATATTTGAAACGGCAATAAAAACTAAACGATCAGCGATAGAAATACACCGTTTGTTGCAATATGCTTGGGACAACAGTACATTTTCAGGCAGACAAACTTTCGAAATTACAGTAGTTACAATTTTCAACAACAGATGGCGCTGCGGTCTGGGAAACTCTATAGTACGATATTTTCCACATATCCACTATGCGTAGCAATAATATGGCGTAGTCTCTGAATGAAATTACCCGAAACCTTTGACAACGTGTCTGGCGGAATGGCTTCACATGCAGATGAGATGTACTGCTTCAGCTCTTCAATTGTTTCTGGATTCTGGCGGTACACCTGGTCTTTCAAGTGTCTCCACAGAAAGAAGTCACAGGGGTTCATGTCTGGCGAATAGGGAGGCCAATCCACGCCGCCTCCTGTATGTTTCGGATAGCCCAAAGCAATCACACGATCATCGAAATATTCATTCAGGAAATTAAAGACGTCGGCCGTGCGATGTGGCCGGGCACCATCTTGCATAAACCACGAGGTGTTCGCAGTGTCGTCTAAGGCAGTTTGTACCGCCACAAATTCACGAAGAATGTCCAGATAGCGTGATGCAGTAATCGTTTCGGATCTGAAAAATGGGCCAATGATTCCTTTGGAAGAAATGGCGGCCCAGACCAGTACTTTTTGAGGATGCAGGGACGATGAGACTGCAACATGGGGCTTTTCAGTTCCCCATATGCGCCAGTTCTGTTTATTGACGAAGCCGTCCAGGTAAAAATAAGCTTCGTCAGTAAACGAAATGCTGCCCACATGCATATCGCTGTCATCAATCCTGTGCACTATATCGTTAGCGAATGTCTCTCGTGCAGCAATGGTAGTGGCGCTGAGGGGTTGCCGCGTTTGAATTTTGTATGGATAGAGGTGTAAACTCTGGCGCATGAGACGATACGTGGACGTTGGCGTCATTTGGACCGCAGCTGCAACACGGCGAACGGAAACCCGAGGCCGCTGTTGGATCACCTGCTGCACTAGCTGCGCGTTGCCCTCTGTGGTTGCCGTACGCGGTCGCCCTACCTTTCCAGCACGTTCATCTGTCACGTTCCCAGTCTGTTGAAATTTTTCAAACAGATCCTTTATTGTATCGCTTTTCGGTCCTTTGGTTACATTAAACCTCCGTTGAAAACTTCGTCTTGTTCTAGGCGGTGGAATTCCAACACCAGGAAAATCCTCTGTTCTAAGGAATAAACCATGTTGTCTACAGCACACTTGCACGTTGTGAACAGCACACACTTACAGCAGAAAGACGACGTACAGAATGGCGCACCCACAGACTGCGTTGTCTTCTATATCTTTCACATCACTTGCAGCGCCATCTGTTGTTGAAAATTGTAACTACTGTAATTTCGAAAGTTTGTCCGTCTGAAAATGTACTGTTGTCCCAAGCATATTGCAACAAACGGTGTATTTCTATCGCTGCTCGTTTAGTTTTTATTGCCGTTTCAAATATACCGGTCATTTTTGAAGCGCCCTGTATCTTACATCTAATACACACAAGCTGAAAAAAATTTCCGCACGAACCTATGCAATACGGAATTGACAACTAGATGTCACGAGAGTGGAACCTGCCATCATAAGAGGAGGCGAGGAGTGTTGTATAGAGAAGCAG
Source organism: Schistocerca serialis cubense (assembly GCF_023864345.2). Taxonomy (NCBI): domain Eukaryota; kingdom Metazoa; phylum Arthropoda; class Insecta; order Orthoptera; family Acrididae; genus Schistocerca; species Schistocerca serialis. The sequence goes on along the minus strand of NC_064641.1, from coordinate 698,200,079 downwards.
TAACGGCGGAATGAGTCTGTCAGGACACATCAGTGGCCTCTAACTTGGACTAGTCATTGGATGTCTCCTGAGTAATAGATCTGCAAGGACCTTTAAACTCTTCTAAAGCCGCCCAAGTCAATTTTTGGTGATGTGGTTGTGAAGTGGAAACGCGGAAGTACAACCACAGCTAGAGCGGGACCAGGCAGAGCTCATGGACTGACGGGCAGGGTCCATCGAGATTACGGAGGATGGTCGTAAAAAATCTTATGGAATCGGCAGAAAGAAGCGTTCATGAGTTACAAAGTGTTACCAGGGGACGAGCTAGCACAATGATTGTGCGTAGGAATTTAGCCGTTGGGAGTGACAGCAAAACACGTGAGAGAATAGATGGCGAGAACGGAAAAAGAGCAACATTGTAGAACCCAAGAACGGAGGGGAAGAGCCGTAAATTACATGAGTGACATAAACAAAAGAGTAAGAAGTGTAGTCGGTAACCGGCCGGTGTGGCCAAGCGGTTAAAGGCGCTTCAGTCTGGAACCGCGCGACCGCTACGGTCGCAGGTTTGAATCCTGCCTCGGGCATGGATGTGTAGGATGTCCTTAGGTTAGTTAGGTTTCAGTAGTTCTAAGGTCTAGGGGACTGATGACCTCAGATGTTAAATCCCATAGTGCTCAGAGCCATTTGAACCATTTGTAGTCGGTAGAAGTTGGAGCATTTGCTTCAGTGCTTGACAGAGGGAAATTGTCTTACATATTCTACTGCTTCTATTGTGTAGGCCACCTACAGAACACGCTGCTGTAAGTGTACTGTTGGTATTCTTTGTACTTGGACTTTATCTCTAACCCAGTACTCCCACATTTGTTACCTATGCTGTTCCTTCCTCGGTCCAGTCTATGTTTTACCATTTCTCAGCTTTCGCTTTTCTTGGAAACCAAGTATCTTCGTGAGTGGAATGCGTTTGCGGTTAGTCTTCTGTGTTACCTCTACTTCTCTCATATCGTTTTCTACCTTGCTGAACCGTACCTCCTCTGAGTTCCTCTTGAGAAAGTAGCAGAAGGTCCGATTGCTTCATCTTGTGGCACTCATACTAGTAATGTGGGCGTAGAAAACAGTTCTGCTCCTACTTATGGTGGCTAACGTTTTCTATATGTGCATAAATTCATGGTTGTGTCTTCTTCTCAATTGGCACTTTAAATTTTGAGGAAAAAGTCATAAGACCGACAAAGGAGATTCCTCAACTTTCTCTTAAATGCACTATGTTACTGAATTATGTGTAGAGTGCAACGGCTTATTCCAAAGGCGGACAGCAGCAACGGAGGAGTTCACGAATGTTTTCGTTTATGTATGAGCACAGCTAGGATATTAGATAAGTGAGGCCTTCTTCTACAAATCTTCTTTCGATCTATTAAATGTCCTATGCACAGTGGGAACTTGGAAAGTTCTCAGCCTTTCATAGCGATGACGTTGACGTCAATAAATTTTTTTTGTTACATTTGTACATGTTGCGTAATAACGTAAAACATACTTCAAATTGCTCTATAGAACAGTTTGGTCTTTGTAGCTCTTTAGAGTATTCGTGTTTTATTCATATGTGCATATGTGTGTGTGTGTGTGTGTGTGTGTGTGTGTGTGTGTGTGTGTGTGGTTCGCCGAAACCGAAATAGATGACCTGGAATGCCGTGTCGCCAGAAAGTACTTTGTTTCGACGGTTTACCTCCAATAACATACTTTAAAAGTTAATGAAGATTTATAAGACGTCTGCTGCTTAACTTTCAACAGTTAAGACATGAACAGGTGAATTCATCGCACTTGTACTGCCATTGAACATGATCTACCCTTAGGACCTCGCAATATTGTAACCACCGTTGAGATCGAACAGTAGGCGGTTAAAGGTATGCAACAGCTGGTGTAATTCTGTAGGTGTATCATAAAAAAATAGTTCGATACATTTTGTATGAAGTGTCAACTACGAGAAAATTTTGAGCGTGATGTGGCCGACATTTTTGAACACTAACAGAAAATTTGGAAAACGATTTCTGAGCAACGATTCGACCTATTTGAAAACGGTTGACTCATTTTGTTTGAAAATTTTAGTACTATGAACGAAGTAAATGTTTAACGACATCCACAAGATGGAGAGGATATTCCAGTTTAATTATAATGTCCTGTAGGAGGTATATTGTGATTTTATTACAGACCTTCTTGTAATCAATTGACGCTATGTATAAGCTCAAGTTTAAACTAGTCTCGTCTGCTTTCGATCGGTGTTTCTCAGAGAAAATGTGTCACCTATGATCGGACTCTTCCTACACTCATTTCGGCTACAAGCAACGAAGTGTCTGACATAAAACGTAATTTTTCATTAATTGTTTTTCCATGTGCTTTATATGTGGTGTTTAATAAACTTATACCTCCGCAGTTCGTTGTTGTTCTTTTATGACATTTTCTTAGAAATATAGATATCACGAGAACTTTACTCCAGTCATTAAGAATTTTGCAGCGTAGCCAGGACATACTAAATATGTGCAACAATCTTAGTTTAAAGGATTTACTGGCATATTTTCGTAGTTTTGCACTTACTCCATCCAAAACACGTGCTCTTCGGGTTCTTATGGTCCTAAGACTGTTTTCTAGACTCGTAATTGCGCATACTAGCATGCTGTCTTACTTTCAAAGTAGAAATTACTTCATCGGCGTTGATTACAAATTTATGGAAAAAGCCTCACAAGAATCACACCCAATTAGAGCAACAGTTCGTGCTCACTCGCTTTACATCCGAATACAACTGGCATTAGGCAGTTTGGCAGTGATATGCCTAGTGCGTAACTCACAGAGCGTTCAGTGCAACAAAGAAATGCTACTTTGTTATTTATGACAGACTGTGAATAACATAGACTACGCAATCATCCTGAACCTAAGTGGCATATGTAGCAAAAATATAGTTATTAAATATTTCACTGAATGTAACACACTCGTATACTCAACTGCGGTAGGGGCATGTTGCATGTGTCGTATATTACTGTGAATACTTGAGAAAGCTGTCCCAGATCTAGCATACATCTTAGATCTAGGAGACTGCTAGCGATCGTGGTCTGTCCGCAAAAAATGCCCCGTAGAAGGAAAACTGATCCGAAGTGACGATGTGTTGCCTCATCCAATTTCTTTCGATTGCGGTAAGAATTTTTTTTAACACGTCTCGGTTGGGAGCGGATGCGTGCCAGCAGCGCGGGAGATGAGGCCTTTGTTTCGACCAGAAGCAGACAAAAGAGCGCGGCGGTGGGCGACATGCGTCATGCTGGAAACCCGAGCCGCCACCCTGCGTGAAACAGGAGGCCAGGGGCAGCGCACCGCCTGGAGGACACCGGCCGTGCGGGGGTGGGGGGCGGCCTGAGGACGGCGCCGCCCACCACCTCTGAGAATATCCTCAGCCGGGTGCCCCATTATCGTACATAGAAGGGAAGATGGTGTCAGATGTGAGTTTTTTAAACTCTACCTTCTGCAAAACGTGTTTTTTTTTCTTTTAATCCTTTACATGAAGAACTTAGAAGCAGATATCCTCGCTGTAGCGAAGCAGTTTAAAGCGCTCAAGAATGGCGAGGCTTCCGGTCCAGGTTGCATACCAGTGAGGTTCGCTTCAGACTATGCTGATACAATAGCTGCGTACTTAACAATCATATACGACCGCTCGTTAGTAGAAAGATCCGTACACAAAGGTTGGAAAGGTGTTCCTCACACAGATACTCAACAAAGGAAACAGGAATAACCCGCTGAATTATGGAGCCGGCCGATGTGGCCGAGCGGTTCTAGGCGCTTCAGTCTCGAACCGCGCGACCGGTACGGTCGCAGGTTCGAATCCTACCTTGGGCATGGATGTGTGTGACGTCCTTAGGTTAGTTAGGTTTAAGTAGTTCTAAGTTCTAGGGGACTGATGACCTCAGAAGTTAATTCCCATAGTGTTCCGAGCCATTTGAGCCATTTCCTTGTACACACGCCCATAAAAGAGGCAATTGAAACGTAAATTTTGCTGATCTTTGGATACACTATACTATCGACGTTAGAAGCACTGTTGTACAGTCAATTTAATATTGGCGATGTCCATATCATCATGTACTACTGTACCTTAAACTTACTTTAAACGTAAGTTTAATACTGTAGTGCAGCCAGTTTAACGTTTAATATTGTCAGCCAGCTTTAAACGCAATCTTTGGTGCCGCCAGCCAGCTTTAATCGTAAGCCACCATACTGGAAATAGAATATGTACTTTATCCCAGTACTTATCTCAGTTTGTACCTTTTACAGTGTACATTCTGATGATGCTCTTGTTCCTTTGAAGAGCGATACATTAGTTTTAACAGTCGCTTCCCCTGGAAGCAATGACTGTTCTTGCTAAACTATGCTAAACGTTTGGGTGTTCTATACTTCAGGCCTAAAAATATAACATTTGAAATTTTTCTTTTTATGCAGTTGTGGTCGCTCATGTGAAACTGCATTAAGTTTGAAGGTAGGGTTGTACAAATCAGCCACCTTTTATGATTATTATAAAGCAAAGAAAAGCTCCACGTTCTGGCCGTAATGACCCAATCGGGACCGACCGACCGCCGTGTCATCCTCTCCCACTGTCGTCAATGGATGCGATTTGGAGAGCACGGTGTGACCACACCACGCCGGTCGCCTAATGTCGCACTGACATGTCCCACAGTGCATTGGAACGTAGTAGATTCATACGTACGTCAGACCTGGTGCTTGGCGCTGAACAGAAAACAGGTTACTCGAGGCAGACTCCATATGATCCATCTACAAATTCGCCTTTATGTATGAATTGCAACGTTCAGGATACAGACGAACACCAGAAGACATGCCATGAAGATGGGGCAGTAGCGTGCGCGGAGAATCGACGCCGCATGTGCATCCTACAGAAGTGTAACTTTGTTTTCCTTCTTTTTTTTTTCAGAGACAAGTCATGAAAAGGCGGAGTTATTCTTTGTTAATAAATAAATGAATTTTCTCTTGTGGCCATTTACCCTTACCGTATGTTCATGTTTGGCGACGGCCAGGCCTCGTAAAGTAACCCATACCCACTTTGCCGCCGAGACGACTTAAAAAAATTTTTTATTTCCAGTTGTTACGTTATTTACAATGCAAATAAACCGAAATAATGCTCAATGCATTATGTTGATTAATATTTTCACGGAAGTTGTCAAAAGGAAAGGCAACGGCAAACTTATACCAATCTCACACGAACATTTTTTTGAGTAATGTGATGAAGATTTACGTGCAGCAGAACAAATTTCTCCCGTTCACTAACTCTTCGGGAAACAAACAAACGTACAGGTGTACCGCGAGATTTTCAAGATGAAGGAGGATTATCACCAAGCAGTGATTTTCTCGCAAGTCCGCTCGATAGTGCAAACCTGCGATGTCTGTAAATACGAGGTGCATTCAAGTTCTAAGGCCTCCGATTTTTTTTTCTAATTAACTACTCACCCGAAATCGATGAAACTGGCGTTACTTCTCGACGTAATCGCCCTGCAGACGTACACATTTTTCACAACGCTGACGCCATGATTCCATGGCAGCGGCGAAGGCTTCTTTAGGAGTCTGGTTTGACCACTGGAAAATCGCTGAGGCAATAGCAGCACGGCTGGTGAATGTGCGCCCACGGAGAGTGTCTTTCATTGTTGGAAAAAGCCAAAAGTCACTAGGAGGCAGGTCAGGTGAGTAGGGAGCATGAGGAATCACTTCAAAGTTTTTATCGCGAAGAAACTGTTGCGTAACGTTAGCTCGATGTGCGGGTGCGTTGTCTTGGTGAAACAGCACACGCGCAGCCCTTCCCGGACGTTTTTGTTGCAGTGCTGGAAGGAATTTGTTCTTCAAAACATTTTCGTAGGATGCACCTGTTACCGTAGTGGCCTTTGGAACGCAATGGGTAAGGATTACGCCCTCGCTGTCCCAGAGCATGGACACCATCATTTTTTTCAGCACTGGCGGTTACCCGAAATTTTTTTGGTGGCGGTGAATCTGTGTGCTTCCATTGAGCTGACTGGCGTTTTGTTTCTGGATTGAAAAATGGCATCCACGTCTCATCCATTGTCACAACCGAGGAAAAGAAAGTCCCATTCATGCTGTCGTTGCGCATCAACATTGCTTGGCAACATGCCACACGGGCAGCCGTGTGGTCGTCCGTCAGCATTCGTGGCACCCACCTGGATGACACTTTTCGCATTTTCAGGTCGTCATGCAGGATTGTGTGCACAGAACCCACAGAAATGCCAACTCTGGAGGTGATCTGTTCAATAGTCATTCGGCGATCCCCCAAAACAATTCTCTCCACTTTCTCGATCATGTCGTCAGACCGGCTTGTGCGAGCCCGAGGTTGTTTCGGTTTGTTGTCACACAATGTTCTGTCTTCATTAAACTGTCGCACCCACGAACGCACTTTCGACACATCCATAACTCCATCACCACATGTCTCCTTCAACTGTCGATGAATTTCAATTGGTTTCACACCACGCAAATTCAGAAAACCAATGATTGCACGCTGTTCAAGTAAGGAAAACGTCGCCATCTCTGGGACGTATTGACAATGAACGCGGCCTCATTTTAAAACAATGCGCATGTTTCTCTTTCCAGTCCGGAGAAAAAAAATCGGAGGCCTTAGAACTTGAATGCTCCTCCTAATTTGATGAAAAAGCTTCAAAAATGGCTCTGAGCACTATGGGACTTAACATCTGTGGTCATCAGTCCCCTAGAACTTAGAACTACTTAAACCTAACTAACCTAAGGACATCACACAACACTCAGTGATCACGAGGGAGAGAAAATCCCTGACCCCGCCAGGAATCGAACCCGGGAACCCGGGTGAGAAAGTTTCAAAACTGCTCTTAGCTCATCGAAAGAGAAAAAGGTGTTCACATTCCAAGAAGATTGCGTCAAAATACATTACACTGCCAATATTTGGAGAAATGATGTGTTACGCGTGGTTTGCTAGCACACTGTTTTATGAGAGAGACATTTTAATGAATGTAAACCAATTTTGGTTCCTTACAGAAATTCTTAAAAGCATCGTGAACCTGTAAAAATGCACGCTTATAACGTGTGCAAGATGCTAAGAAAATTACTGCTGTCCTCGTTTTTACGGCGAATATCATCCCATCACGTGGAAATCATCAGCTGTAAAATAAAAAAAGTATCTAATTTTATATACGAAGGTCTCGTGTACGCCTTACATTTATTTCTTGGGAAACGTTTTGGAATCCAAAATCTTCGTTGACCTTTTCTTTTCACGGCTTTTGTGAAAATGTTAATGAATGCAATATATTGAGCATAGTTTCGGTTTATTTGCAATGCAAGTGTAGTGTCGGCTACTGCGCGAGTCAGCACCGACAGAAACAAGGAAGGAGGGAAGTTGCGATGGCTGGTGGCAGGAATCCAAAATGATCTGTGTGTAACACTTTTGAAATTACTAAAACATTTTATTTCTAATAAGGAAAGAAACATGACTTCTCGTTGTGAAGTGGCTTCCTGTTCCTCCAACATGCAATTACATTGACACCTTTTTATTACTCGCAGAACGCAGGCTAAGTATCGTCTTGCTATTACTGTGTACTGATGCTCTCTAAGTCTGCGACCGAGCTGGGGCCGACCAGCGATGAGCGCCTGGGCAAGTCAGCGTTGACAGGGGACGCTGAACCCTGATCTTCCTGCAGGCGTGGCGCTGCCCGCTCTTTCCATTCGCGCACGGGTCAGCGCCTTCTGGATGCCGTTTCGCGGCGCTGCGGTGGTCGGTGTGCAGTCATTGCTTTAGGCCTGCACAATAAGCAACGTAAAAATTAAAATAAAAATCATTCGCATTGCGACTTGACCCCACCATCCTAGGATTATCCTTCCTTACTCTTTCCGCCACACCAACCACTGCCTGAAAACTACGCTAGCACGAATAGCTCAAGCCTCGCCCAACACGCGCCAGAAATGCTATTTTTGAGGTTCCGTAGCTCAGTCGGTAAAAACGGAATCCTTATAGTATCACTTTGTGGACTGTCTCCCTGTCAAACTCTTTACACCCCCCTTTTTCAGGAACTCATAGACGTTGAGAGGCACCCACATGCCTTGCTCATACTGTGGCATCAAGCAGTCAGGCGTGCAAGATGAGTGGTCTGCCAAGCGAGTGGATTTATTCTTATTTATCGCAAAACATCAATGACTGATTGTGAGCTCTAGTACCCACAATTAAGCTACAAATTATTCTCCTGTTTGAATATTACGCAACGGAAACGGATAACGCACATCAGACTGTTAAAAATTTACACAACTCTGATTGTTCACTACGCAGAAAAAAATGGTTCAAATGGCTCTGAGCACTATGGGACTCAACTGCTGAGGTCATTAGTCCCCTAGAACTTAGAACTAGTTAAACCTAACTAACCTAAGGACATCACAAACATCCATGCCCGAGGCAGGATTCGAACCTGCGACCGTAGCGGTCTTGCGGTTCCAGACTGCAGCGCCTTTAACTGCACGGCCACTTTGGCCGGCACACACAAAGGTAATATTAATATCATATTCATCACACATGCGAGTCCTCAACTGATACCATGGACAAGTACTCCTCTTTATCCTTTGTCTCATACACAGTTTGAGACTCACACAGTACTCACCACGTGGAAGTACTCGTTTCTAATTTCAAGTCCTGCACACGCCATTTCTTAAATATTTCCAACTTATAATACACACGCCAGTAATTCAGCTTAACTTCAGCACTCGGAAGTATTTCAACTTATTGCTACACGTGGTTTCATTGCGACCGTTGGTCAGTTCCGTAGATTACTACGATCCCATTAATATTACCTGCCTGACATTTAATTCTCCCCACAAAAGTTCCTGAAGTAGAGAAATTATTATTCCAAACTACTCTTAAGTAGTTCACATGCATACCATCTCTCCACTCTTTTGTCTTTACGGATCACACCTATGACAGGTCTTACCAACACTAGATCCAGCGGCAGAGTGCTGAAACATGGCCGTTCTTCAGGTCATCTCGCACCTCCGCCGAAGTGGGGGAGCACCTTGCTACTGTATTGGTCAGCCACATTTCAGGCGCTCAGAGCTCAGGTAAATTTCACCTCTTTGGTTCCACCAAAGGTGACCAAAGGACCGTCTCAAAGATGATCATATATTACACAGTCACTATCTGTGGTTAGCACACGATCATACATTCGTTCATTTCACAGATCTCACCAAATTGGTTGTAGGGATTTATTTTGTGGGAGTGCAAATGTGATCATTTAAATAAATAAATTGTCATTCTTTCCTACACTGGTATCCGGCTTCGGTGTATTAAGTTAAATTGAGTTATTATTACAAAAAAATATGTTGTTCTGACAAGAATAACGAAGAATGTTGTACCTAATTTCAGTGTCTGGCAGTACTGTACCCTTTCAAGGTATCAAATCGAAATTGATGTCACACACTAAGGTGTACTGCCCTTTGGAGGCAAGAAACATATAAGCCTATAAGGCAATGCAAAGAAAAGAGACGGCCATCTTTGTCACATATTCCCACATTCGCAAACTCACTGATCAAAACCTATCGATTAACTATGTAAACATATGTCGGGTCTGGTGTTATAGAGGTTCAGTGCATATCTGGAAACGGAGACATCACTGGATCGGAGCTCAGTCGGACCATGGATTTTTCAGTCTCCGTTTTAACCCGGCCTCCACCTCTCAACGATGTGAGGAGTAACATGTGGTTCAGACTCCACGTTAAACTGTAGACCCCTTTTCCTCTGTGGGGTAACTGGGGTAGGTTAGGAACACATAAGTGCCTGAAGTGGAGTTTAGCAGAAAGAATTGAAAGAGGCCGTTGAGCTACACAAAATTATTTTTATTGTTTGTATACACAATCACGTTAGTAAGAAACACTCTGAGCGTGAGTTCAGCTCTGAGTTGTCCAGTTCTTTCTAAGGGCTTGGCCAACTGGAACTCCTACTTCTGTCATTTTCTCTTGTGACCAAACCCTTCATATAGCATGAATTTGGGCGAAATCTGTGATAACGAGTATGAACGGTCAGCTTGTGAGGGCGAACTGAGAGCTAGAGACCTGAAACTAAGGCGGGCGGTTCGCAAAATGCTACGGTCTGAACACCTGCACAGGTAAAAATAAATAAGTAACTAAAAACCGATTCTTCTCCCGCCGACTGTACAGTCGTCTTCGCCTGTGCAGTTAATTTTGATGCACACGCTCCGGTTCACCTGTACTGGCAGCTGAAAGGTGACTCGGAATGTCGGCGGGGGCCTTAAGAAGAAAAATAGAGCGAAACGGCCTGTTTGCTGTTGGCATCGGCCTGTGCCGCTCGGCGCCAGGGATCGACCTGGATAGAGCAGTTGGCCGCGACCCGCTGACCCGTAAATAAGAGCTCGCTGTTCATTTCCTGTGCCTGCAAGGCTGCAATCAGCCCGCGTTCTCGCCGGCAGCCGGCCAGACACGGCGGCCCTCGTGCGCCGCTGCACGCAGTCAACGAACGGCAAGGCTCTTCCGCGAGCCAGGCAAGGACGCGCCACACAGTCTGCACGGCGGCTGGCGCGCGCAGATATCTGCTACAGCTCGTCCTGCGCGCGGCAAATGGAAAGGTCGCGAAGGCTTGTACACCGGGGTCCAAAAGTAATGCAACAATCGGAAATTTTGCAAGGTTGCGCTTAATTTGCCACAAAACAGTATAAACAGGTGAGAGTGAAGTAGAAACAATACAAAAAACACAGAACGTAAACAACTGCACTTTCATAGCAGTAGACGAAAATTTTGTTCGTTATTTCCAGCTTAACGGATTTGCACACACATGCCAACAACTGGTTAATGTGCTCAGTATGCGGTGTGACCACTGTAAGGTGTCAGGCAAATCCAACACCTTCCATGAAAACCCTGACATGATAGCAAATCCGGCAATATGTCACATAGCTCTGAAGAAATCGTGACATTAAATTAACCAAACTAGTACGAGTAACGAGTGAGCAAATGAAATACCACAGACTAACACAAGAACGTCTAAATGCATGTCATACCTTCCCGCCGGCCGGTGTGGCCGAGCGGTTCTAGGCGCTACAGTCTGCAACCGCGCGACCGCTACGGTCGTAGGTCCGAATCCTGCCTCGGGCATGGATGTGTGTGATGTCCTTAGGTTAGTTAGGTTTAAGTAGTTCTAAGTTCTAGATGACTGATGGCCTCAGCTGTTAAGTACCATAGTGCTCAGAGCCATTTTTTTGTGCTTCCCTCTGCTCTCCTCTATTGCTTCCATTCTTTGTCGCCATAGTTTTATCTCTTATCTCTCCGGTTGGCCGTGCGGTCTAACGCATGGCTTTCCAGAGCGGGAAGGAGCGCCGGTCCCCGGTACGAATCCGCCCGAAGGATTTGTGTCGAGGTCCAGTGAGCCGGCCAGTCTGTGGATGGTTTTTAGGCGGTTTTCCATCTCCCTCGGCGAATGCCGAATGGTGATTGGTTCCCCTTATTCCGCCTCAGCTACACTATGTCGGAGATTGCTGCGCAAACAAGTTCTCCACGTACGCGTACACCACCATTACTATACCACGCAAACTCGTCTGGTTCGAGGCGTTCCCTGGGGGGGGGGGGGGGGGGTCCACCGGGGGCCGAACCGCACCATAACCCTGGGTTCGGTGTGAGGCGGCGGAGGGGTGAAGTGGACTGCTATAGTCGCCGGCCGCGGTGGTCTCGCGGTTCTAGGCGCGCAGTCCCGAACCGCGCGACTGCTACGGTCGCTGGTTCGAATCCTGCCTCGGGCATGGATGTGTGTGATGTACTTAGGTTAGTTAGGTTTAAGTAGTTCTAAGTTCTAGGGGAGTGTGACCACAGCTGTTAAGTCCCATAGTGCTCAGAGCCATTTGAACCATTGCTACAGTCGTCGTGGGGTTGCGGACCACTGCGGCTGCGGCGGGGACGGAGCCTGTCTGTCGTTTCTAGGTCACCGGTTAACATAACATAACATCATTCGATTATCATTGGCACCAAAATGGATTTGACATTTCGTAGTTCAACCTTTAGATGTTCCTTATCGCTGATCCTGTGAACTCTCTTGGTTAAAGCGTGCAGAATGGATTTCTTCTACGTAAGTTGATGATGAGATTAAAAAAAAAAAAAATATTGAATTTGACAATGGCTGGGGAAGCCTACGTGTATAATTAAAAGATAACCATTAAAATCATAAACCGTTCCGATCACGATGAACAGTTTCTGCACGGATGTGATGAACGTGTAAGTGTGTACGCTAACGTTGTAGACTGAAATATGTTGTTGACAAAGCAATGTTCTGTCAGAATTGCTTACGTGTTACGTACTTTGGGTATTTTCAGGACACAGCCTGTTGCCGGCCGTACTTTGTGTGCGCTGTTCCCATAAAGGCTGACCCATAACGGAGCAGACACCTTGCGGCAGTGACAAGAAAGGTCGCTGTTTATGTCTGGGGCGTACTGAATAAATAACGCGGCCTTCGGCTGCGTACACTACGGCAAGGCAACAGGCGCGCGTCGCTGACGTTGTCGTGGCAACGGCCTAACTGCCGACCTCGCCCCCAGGGCTGCTCGCGCGCATGCGCACTATCCACTGTCGCATTCGATTCGAGAAGAGGGGCGCACGATACCTGTGGTCAAAGGTCGTCTGTGGCGGAAAGCCCGTGACGCTGCTGCCGGGGAAGTCCACGAAAACGTCACACACCCGACCGATAGGAGTTGAACTGTCAATAATTGCTTCTGCGACGGTAACGCAGCAACGTCTGTTTTGAAATATCTTAATACAATAAATAATAATAGGAAATTATCAATAAGAAGGCACTAATTAAATACTTGAATAAATAACAGCACCAGCTTCATAAATATGTTTTATATTACGACGGGTTTCGACTTTTAGACCATTCTCAAGTTACGTCATAAATTTATTTTTTACCGAACTCTTAATCATCCGACCCATCCAACTAATTTTCAGCACTCTTCTGGAGCACCACAGATCAAAAGTTTTTCTTGTCTGAACTACTTAACACCAACGTTTCACTTCCGTACAAGGTTACTTTCCAGGTAAACAGTTTCGCAGAAAACTTCCAGGCGTTTAAATTTATATTCAGTACCGACAAATCGTTCTCTTTCAGAAATTCTTTTCTTGTCACTGCTAGTCATCTCTGCTTCGTCCATCATCAACTACTTTCACGCCCAAACAGCAAACTCCTCAATTAATTTTAATGTCTCATTTCCTAATCAAATTTCCTCAGTGTCGCCTAATTTAATTCGCTCATATTCCACTTCCTTGTTTTACTTTTATTGATGATGTTCATTTTAAAAACTCTGTTCAAGATCTATCATTGTGAGGAAAGAAAACTTCCGGCATCAGCTGCAATCGGGCACTGAAATAAATCCAATGGCAACACGTGGAAATTTGTGTCGGCCTCGGACTCGAACCCGGATTTCCCGTTTGTGGCGAGCGGTCGCGTTAACCACATCGGCTATCCAAGCACGCTTCCCGTCAAACCCACTACATACTTGGCGTTCCCTGCCTGTTATCCTCATTGCTCGCTCACCCGGTTCCTTCCTGAAAAAAGTCGAAGGAAGAGTGCATCCGCACTGAAGACCCCATTTCTTGCCGTTAAGGCGTATACATTTTATATGCTTGGTGTCTTCTTTAGAACATATTTTATACGTGTGGCGTGTGTTCTTTCGGACATGTCTGAAAAACAGACACCATACATATAAAACTGCCCCTTGTGTTCGATGGTTATTCTATGTTCTTGGTCATCTCTATTCTTCCTCTGAAATTTAATTTTCTTTTCAAATATTTCCTTGGTTTCCTTTACTGCTGGCTCTATATTCAGTCTGAATGACATCACGAATAGGTTACAACGCTCTCTCACTTCCCTCAACTATCGCTTATCTTTCACCACCATGCAGTTCTATAATTGAATTATGGTATCTGTGCATTTTGTAGACTGCTCATGTTTTGTTCCTTTCACGAACAAAGTTTTAAAACGTATACTCCATTCAACATTGCCAATAGCTTCTCTAAATCTACAAGTGCTGTAAAGTTTAGGATAATAAATGTTTGATAAAGACGACAAAATAGCGAATCGTATTGGATGTTGTGCTGGAACGCATCCCCAGAGATGGCCGATAACATCTGCCGACAGCTTGGTCACAGTGCGTCCGATGTTCTTTGTCGGTTTTTGAAGGGATCAGAGAGGTTAGGTTGTATTAGAATCAGTTCTATCAAGAAGGTTAGGATCTGTTTTAACCTTTTGGGCGGGATGTATCCCGCGAAGCCTCTGTGCTTGGCAGTGAGTACTGCATTGCGGTTTTTGCTATTAATGAGACGCCGAATGGATGTGAACGAGTTGTATCTGTCTTGATAAGAACTTGGCGAATGCTGTACCATCTTTCCTCAGTTACTGAAATAAACAGACAAACTATACGAGTATATGACGTGACAACGGAAACGTCCTATTACATACTCGACAGGATTCGAGGTGGCATTGAAGCGCAAGATTAAAAATGATGTGTCGACAGAAGTGCCGACACAGTGTGATTTAAGGGGACCGCAATGCACGCTATAAACACACGAAGGATGGCGTGAGGTCTGAAACAGGATACGTAATGAATGCTATAAAGAAAAGTACGTAGCTTCTGGAATACTTAACTTTAATCCATCCTTGGTACATCGGTATTGACGCTACAAGTGAGACTCTATAGTTTCAGACAATATACTGCTAATGGCGCCTTGCTAGGTCGTAGCCATTGACTTAGCTGAAGGCTATTCTAACTATCTGCTCGGCAAAGGAGCGAGGCTTCGTCAGTGTAGTCGCTAGCAAAGTCGTCCGTACAACTGGGGCGAGTGCTAGTACGTCTCTCTAGACCTGCCGTGTGGTGGCGCTCCGTCTGCGATCACTGACAGTGGCGACACGCGGGTCCGACATGTACTAATGGACCGCGGCCGATTTAAAGCTACCACCTAGCAAGTGTGGTGTCTGGCGGTGACACCACAAAAAACACCCTTCACAACTTAAATTCAGCAAAACAGACATGTAGGGTGTCCATAAACTATCTTCACAACTTAAGACTTTAATACCTTTAAAACTATTCTAGATATTAACAGATGGTTTCCAACATATAGCAAGATAACGCATAAAGTCTTTTTTCCTCATTCTCACGCATCAACGTATGCACTCTTAGTGACACGGATAATGTCTAGTCGGAATTCCTTTTCTCTCCACGTAAGGTTCAAGATTTCCACGGTGACATTTTCAAGTGCATTGCTAATGCGTGCCTTCAAGTCCTGTAGGTCTCTAACCCTGATTACGTTCACCAGATCCCTTACAAAAGGTCTAGTGCTGAGAGGTTCGGGTATCGTGGCGAATTGGACCATCTCGTCCAATCCGGCTATCTGGAAACTTTTCATCTACAAATTGACGACATTCAGAGACCAGTGGAGTGGTGCGCCTTCCTGTTGGAATATGGCATTAGGTTGGAGGTTCCCAATTGTGGCACAGCAAACTCTTGTAGCATGTCCAGGTAACACCACCGTTGACGGCAGACTCGATGGAAAAAAATGGACCGACGATGCAATTGAGCATCAGTCCGCACCAAACATTGATCTTGGGACCGTTTCCTCCCGTTTCACGTGTAACATGACGAGCTGCGAATCCCAAATATGAAGGTTATGACGATTCAGTTTGCCGGATGCATGAAACGCTACCTTATCGGAGCAACAAGTCTTTTCCAAAAAAACATTGTTTACGTCAGTCTTGCCTAGCGTATCCCCTGCAAACTGTTCGCGCTGAGGTTAATCTGTAGGCGTTTATGCCTGAAGCAGCTGCAGCTTGTAGAGATATAGCCGTAAACTCTTATGAAATACACTGTGCGCTGTTGACCGTCTCATTTCCAACTCTCTGGCCGCCGTACTCACCGATTTTGTGGGACTCCTTGCAAACGGGTGCTTTACTTTACCCTCGTGGAGCGCGAAACAGATGGGCGAACACTGTTTCCATAAATGACGTACGCCAAGCCGGAATAGTCTGTTGGGATGGTGGTTTCCTTCCATATACCGTGTTGGAAAGTTTCGTTGCACTTGGATATCGGACGTCGCCTGTATTAACCAGGCCACACACTGAACTTTCTCCTGTGGTCTCCACATTCTATCACGTTTTCAGGTCCGGTTTTGCGTGAAAATTGTGTGTTTTGGAATGTTTGGAAAGAAAAATGAAGCTTTGAGTTGTTTTATCACATGATGAAAACCGTTTGTTGATATCTAGTACAGTTTTAAAGTTAAAAAAAAAAATGGTTCAAATCGCTCTGAGCACTATGGGACTCAACTGCTGTGGTTATCAGTCCCCTATAACTTAGAACTACTTAAACCTAAATAACCTAAGGACATCACACACATCCATGCCCGAGGCAGGATTCGAACCTGCGACCGTAGCAGTCGCACGGTTCCGGACTGCGCGCCTAGAACCGCGAGATCACTGCGGCCGGCTTTTAAAGTTATCCAAGTCCTAAGTTGTAAAGATGGTTTATGGATACGGTGAATGCAGTTAACCTTCAGTGATTGTTATTCAGCACGGGTGTGAAAGGCAAACATGAATTTCAGAATAAGATATTCTGAACACCTATATCGCTGGAAAGTGCAAACACATACACCACGATTGTAAATCGCCTCATATAACAGAATCACCGCCGTACTGGCGCAAAACCATTGGAAAGCAGTACTAATACTACGTAGACAGGTAATGCCCGCCTACCACAACTCAAAAAAGATCCACTACAGTAACTTTAAGATATGCCACCCTTCTTACTCCGACGAATTATTTTTTGAGGATATAATTTAGGCTTAGATTTTTTGTAAGGATTTTACCTGTTTGTGGTTTCCAATGTGGCTGCGACTTCAGTCCATAGATTACGAGCTATATGCCGATTATGATTCCTTTCATCCTAGGGATGCAACGTCCGCAGCTCGTGGTCGTGCGGTAGCGTTCTCGCTTCCCACGCCCGGGTTCCCGGGTTCGATTCCCGGCGGGGTCAGGGATTTTCTCTGCCTCGTGATGACTGGGTGTTGTGTGATGTCCTTAGGTTAGTTAGGTTTAAGTAGTTCTAAGTTCTAGTGGACTGATGACCATAGCTGTTAAGTCCCATAGTGCTCAGAACCATTTGACTAGGGATGCAACAAACTACTTCTTTTATCTTGGACTAAACTTACCAGTTTCTCACAGTCCGTACTTCGTGCATGAGAACATCGGCTGTTTCGAGCGAAGAAATCAAACTGATTTTAATTTCACCGACTATCGTCCTACGTCCACACGTCTGGGCTGTGAGATCGGCTACATTAACCTTCCCATTGTTCGTTGGTATACTAAAATTAACATAAAACCGGGATTAATATTTCTACTCAGATATGTAATAATTTATATTATCCTCAATATTTATTTCAAAATCTAAAATAATTTGGGAGATTCACAGCATTGACACACTTCTTGTGAATGGGTCGTTTAGACCTAGTCAGAAATTGTCATTTGAATGCTAACAAAATTTTATTTGAAACAAGTGCGGTTGTTTCGTGTGGTCTACATTGGTTCAGAGGCATTTCACATTGTTGTAAGAATAGGTACAAGTATAACAATGACACCATTAGTCTGATTTTGTGTGTCAAAATGACTAGACGTTTTCTAAGTGATGATCAGTGGTCGAAAAGATTTTCGTGCAACGATGTCGCTTCAGCGTTT
Organism: Schistocerca serialis cubense; assembly: GCF_023864345.2. Taxonomy (NCBI): domain Eukaryota; kingdom Metazoa; phylum Arthropoda; class Insecta; order Orthoptera; family Acrididae; genus Schistocerca; species Schistocerca serialis. The sequence goes on along the minus strand of NC_064641.1, from coordinate 698,182,339 downwards.
CCATACAATCAGCATATTTCTCAGATTTGACAACAAAGAATATCGAACACCTAGGTAACGTCATGATAAAATGGCTGCTGTCAGGACTGTCTTTGAAATGTTTCTGGAACTCTTCCCTAAAATGTTCGTTCCTTACGAAAATGTCGCAGTGGATGAGCAATTGGTTTCATTCAGAAGAAGGTGTCCCTTCCGGCAGTATATACCTTCAGAGGGAAATATGCAATAAAATTATGGTTGTTATCCACGTAAAAAGAGCATATGTTTCTGTGGCAGAAGTGTGTAAAAGAAAGCCGAAAAATGGATCAAGACAAAAAAACCAAGGCAGAAATGTTTTGAGGCTTGTTGAAAGTACTGAGAAAACTGGGTGAAACATTACCACTTATAATTTCTTTACTGACTACACCCTAGGCAAAGAACTTCTCAAGAAAACTCTAACATGAGTAGGAACTCTCAGAAAGAACGAAGCTAAAATTCCAAAGAAAACGCAGTCAAACAATGGCAGACCAGTACTACAAACCATCTTTGGGTTCAGGAGGAACGTAACATTGGTTTCGCACTTGCCAAAGAAAGAAAAAAGCAGTTGTATTACTCTCTTCAATGAACCCCTTGACTGTAGCCTGTCTTCAGAAGTGCGTATGAAACTTGAAGTAATACTACATTACAACAAAACGAAAGGAGGAACTAACAAAACAGATAGATTCGCCAGTACTTACTCCCGAAAAAGGTGTACCAAACGATGGCCTCTTTGTTTGATCTATAACGTGCCCGATATTGCTGCTACAAATCCAGAGTACAGTATTTTTCAACTAAAATTTTGTAAATACACTACTGGCCATTAAAATTGCTACACCACGAAGATAACGTGCTACAGACACGAAATTTAACCGACAGGAAGAACATGCTGTGATATGCAAATGATCAGCTTTTCAGAGCATTCACACAAGGTTGGCGCCGGTGGCGACGCCTATAACGTGCTGACATGAGGAAAGTTTCCAACCGATTTCTCATACACAAACAGTAGTTGACCGGCGTTGCCTGGTGAAACGTTGTTGTGATGCCTCGTTTAAGGAGGACAAATGCGTACAATCACGTTTCCGACTTCGATAAAGGTCGTATTGTAGCCTATCGCGATTGCGGTTTATCGTATCGCGACATTGCTGCTCGCATTGATCGAGATCCAATGACTGTTAGCAGAATACGGAATCGGCGAGTTCAGGAGGGTAATACGGAACGCCGTGCTGGATCCCAACGGCCTCGTATCACTAGCAGCCGAGATGACAGGCACCTTATCCCCATGGCTGTAACGGATCGTGCAGCCACGTCTCGATCCCTGAGTCAACAGATGGGGACGTTTGCAAGACAACAATTATCTGCACGAACGGTTCGATGACGTTTTCGGAAGCATGGACTGTTTCTTGGAGACCATGGCTGCGGTTACCCTTGACGCTGCATCACAGACAGGAGCGCCTGCAATAGTGTACTCGACGGAGAACCTGGGTGCACGAATGGCAAAACGTCATTTTTTCGGATGAATCCAGGTTCTGTTTACAGCATTATGATTTTCGCATCCGTGTTGGGCGACATCGCGGTGAATGGACATTGGAAGCGTGTATTCGTCATCGCCACACTGGCGTATCACCCGGCGTGATGGTATGGGGTGCCATTGGTTACTCGTCTCGGTCACCTCTTGTTCGCATTGACGGCACTTTGAACAGTGGACGTTACATTTGAGATGTGTTACGACCCGTGGCTCTACCCTTCATTCGATCCCTGCGAATCCCTACATTTCAGCAGGATAATACAGGACCGCATGTTGCAGGCCCTGTAGGGGCCTTTCTGGATACAGGAAATGTTCGACTGCTGCCCTGGCCAGCACATTCTCCAGATCTCTCACCAATTGATAACGTCTGGTCGACGGTGGCCGAGCAACTGTCTCGTCACAATACGCCAGTCACTACTCTTCATAAACTGTGGTATCGTGTTGAAGCTGCATGGGCAGCTGTACCTGTACACGCCATCCAAGCTGTGTTTGACTCAATGCCCAGCGTATCAAGGGCGTTATTACTGCCAGAGGTGGTTGTTCTGGGTACTGATCTCTCAGAATCTATGCTCCCAAATTGCGTGAAAATGTAATCACATGTCAGTTCTAGTATAATACATTTGTCCAGTGAATACCCGTTTATCATCTGCATTTCTTCTTGGTGTAGCAATTTTTATGGACAGTAGTGTAGTTTCTCAAAGTCAAATTTTGTAATTTAATTTAAATTTTATGATAATTGTCTGCAATAAATGTTGAAATTTAAGCTCTAATGTTATACTTAGAAGTACGTTATAAGGATAATTTATTTTTCAACTAAAATTTTGTAAATAATTTATTATTTTGTAATAATTATGTTCGATAAATGTGGTAAGTTCCAATGTCTGTTTTTCTTGATAAAAGCACATCTACAAAACGTATTTTGAAATACTTCCTAAGAATAAAACCTTTTTCTTTTCTTTTCTTTCTTTTTGCAGACAACCTTGTAGGTGGGGCATTTTTTAATAGCGGGTCCAATTCACCTTTTCACGGTGTGTGTGTGTCTCTGTTTGAAATAAGACAGAAAGGTTAAGACCGCGCATGTGCAGGCATAATCTGTTTTCTAGGTACGTCGGTCATCGGCGGAAACCACCGCTGTGACCGCAGCCTAAAAGAGCTATATGTGTTTCCTGCGTGAAGTGGCTCGTGTCAGCAACGGTTACCGCAAGGGGTGGGGTAGGGTGGAAGCCCCGGGCGCCGCGGCCGTTGCGTACAGCTGGTGACGCAGGAAGCACGCGAGACGGGGTGGCCGCCAGGTGCACGTGCGGCAGCTGCACGTGGCCGCCCCTTCCCTCTGCTGCTGCTGGCGCGACCTTGAGACGCACCCTCCACCAGCCACCAGCCGCGCCAGCTGGGCGGCGCCGCGACACGAGGGGGTGGGGAATGGGGGGTGGGGGGCAGTCATCCCCGCAACGGTCGCAGCCGACACGTGACATCCGAGCCTCCCGGATTCGTTAAGTCATCTCCACCCTGCAACTGTCCGTGACTCTCGTGCTAATTCGAGTCTCTCACAACAGGCCTTTCCCGGAGAAAACTAGTGCAGCATCTAGCAGGTCTCGCACTATTCTCATCGAAGGTGTCTATCTTCAGTTTAAAAAGAGATATAAATGCTTCGCTTGTGTGGCGATAGTGTCCATAACTGCTTTACCGTTACTAATTCCTAAACAGAAACATAGGTATGTAGTACATGATCAGTAACATCTGGTCTTAAGAGACCTCATTATTCCTTCATTACATTTTTTCATAGATTTGTCATTTGTAAAGTTTATTTATACGTTTGGGATGGCATTTTTGTTCTTTTTATGCGAAACACAAATTTGAGTATTGTCTAATTTTTATTTATTCAAAATGGTTGCCATAAACAGCTACAATACTAGTGTTCAGTAACAAACACAATATCTGTGTAATAACCAGCAAAGATATCAGACATGCCGCCTTGTTTTCGATGTGTATTGTCGGTAATTGTATCTTGTTCATCTTACAATTATGTTGCCACTAACGTCGTCATCATTATCATCATCATCATCATCATCAACATCATCATCGTCGTCATCATCACACCATTCTCAATATCAGCCTGTGACCATACTTTTCGCTTATCCGATTATTTTCTCTCACGTCAGTAATTATAAAGTCAAAATATCAGTAATAATTGTCCACCTCGGATTCGTCACTGCACTCCTGCAAACATTCTGAAAGTTCCTTCTCAAAACTTGCATGGCTGTACCGTATTGTCTCATTCATTGGGCCTCTTGTAGATTTACGAGCGCATGCAAAAAATATATCGCAAAACGAAAGGAGTAATATAATAAATGTATTACCAAACCTCCGGTCTAACGGACCGAACCATTTCTTACGTAATACGAAAGACCCAGCCGGTCAGACCTATACATTTTATGAAACTAGTCAATACCTGACAAGGAGAAGCCACAAACTGAATTGCAGTGTTTCTGTTACGTAAATGATTTGCCAGAGAGAAGGTACTGTGGAGGGAATATCGCCAAATAGAACAGTGTTGCCACACGATACGTTTGAAAACCCCTAAAGGTCTCCCAAGACGCTAGAGGTTAAAGAGACTAGCTGATTCTTTGTAAAGAGAGATAGAGAGAGAGAGAGAAACAAGCAGTCATTGTTAATAATGATATTTATTTGCTCAAATAGCGCAGTTACCGCCTCAGAACAGACAGGTTCATATTCATATGGTTGTTCACGGCTAGACCGCATTTGCTGTTGTTTACGTTAGTGGCTCAAATGGTTCAAATGGCTCTGAGCACTATGCGACTTAACTTCTGAGGTCATCAGTCGCCTAGAACTTAGAACTAATTAAACCTAACTAACCTAAGGACATCACACACATCCATGCCCGAGGCAGGATTCGAACCCGCGACCGTAGCGGTCACGCGGTTCCAGACTGAAGCGCCTTTAACCGTACGGCCACACCGGCCGGCCGTTAGTTGCAGGCTGTTCTTGTACCTAGTAACAAATGAAAATACCGTAAACAAATCTGTAAGGTAGAACTGTTTTAGTTTTAGGTAGTTATTCAAAATTCCCATGTCATTATCTAGCGCTGTTGACTGCTTGTGTTCATGAAACAGTAATAATAATAATAATAATAATAATAAAAAGAGTACGTGTTTGGTGTGTGACTATGCACAAATACAAACCGAATAACTTTTGCCATGTGGAAGACGGTATAAAAATATGGCGGTATCACAGATAAAACAGAGCCAAACAATTTTTCTCCCAGAGATGATACAATCATACATTTAGTTCAAAGTACATCAACGAACTTATCGTAAAATCTCCGAGAGACAAATTCTTTGGCACTATTTTATTTGTGATATCGCCATTTTTACATACAACGTTCCAAATGGGAAAAACCATTGTGTGTAGTGCTTTACACTATGGGGATATTTATACACCAAATACATGCTGCATGGGGGCTTAATTATATATAATGCAAATAATTTTAATTTTTAGTAGCTGTCTGTCCGATTACGAAGTCTCGTAACCGGTTGGCCCTGACTGGTATTAGTACGCAATCTGACTGCATAGAATAACAACAAAGAATGAAAGAAAATTTCCGTTAACACAATTAATTAATTAAGTCCCCAGCAACTATAAAACCTACGAAACAACAAAACACAAGTGTAACTGTTCTGTGTGTGGAAGTGTGATTCAACGTACACATCTGGCACGGTTCTACCTCAATAAGACAAGGTAATTTAAGCACCACTTACACTGAAGTAATAAAAAAAAACAGAAATACTATAATTGCACATAGAAACCAGAATTACACTCTAATACATGAACACAAGCCAGATGCTTTGTTGACTGAACCTGTGACCAAGAGACATTGTTAGTTAGGACATTTGAAATAATAAAAAAAAAGAAATTTATTACCTTCATATATATTGACGAAACATACACTCTGATCATTACAACATCCGCAATGGAACAGCATCGGCTGTCTAGCCCATCAGAACAACTGCATACAACATGCTCACAACTAGTCACGGCTACTTCGGAACTCCTACTGCCCACTTCTCAATAAGCACTCTCCACGACGACATCTCGACAAGAACTCTCCACTACCACATCTCGACAAGAACTGCCAGTGGAGGCGGCTGAATAATACTCTTTGGCGCAATCTCTGGCGCTGTGACTCAGTGTAGCCACCTTTCAATGCTTTACGTATTTTTGATTATTTAGTGAACAGACGCAGTCAACAGTGGAACATAATGACCTGAGTGTTTCGACGCAAGTAGCTTAAACTAAAACAATTCTACCTTAGAGACTGGTTTATATTATTTCATTCGTTACAGTTATAGATAAATGTTGTTGTTGTTGTGGTCTTCAGTCCTGAGACTGGTTTGATGCAGCTCTCCATGCTACTCTATCCTGTGCAAGCTTTTTCATCTCCCAGTACCTACTGCAACCTACATCCTTCTGAATCTGCTTAGTGTATTCATCTCTTGGTCTCCCTCTACGATTTTTACCCTCCACGCTGCCCTCCAATACTAAATTGGTGATCCCTTGATGCCTCAGAACATGTCCTACCAACTGATCCCTTCTTCTGGTCAAGTTGTGCCACAAACTTCTCTTCTCCCCAATCCTATTCAATACTTCCTCATTAGTTATGTGATCTACCCATCTAATCTTCAGCATTCTTCTGTAGCATCACATTTCGAAAGCTTCTATTCTCTTCTTGTCCAAACTATTTATCGTCCATGTTTCACTTCCATACATGGCTACACTCCATACGAATACTTTCAGAAATGACTTCCTGACACTTAAATCAATACTGGATGTTAACAAATTTCTCTTCTTCAGAAACGCTTTCCTTGCCATTGCCAGCCTACATTTTATATCCTCTCTACTTCGACCATCATCAGTTATTTTGGTCCCCAAATAGCAAAACTCATTTACTACTTTAAGTGCCTCATTTCCTAATCTAATTCCCCCAGCATCACCCGACTTAATTAGACTACATTCCATTATCCTTGTTTTGCTTTTGTTGATGTTCATCTTATATCCTCCTTTCAAGACACTGTCCATTCCATTCAACTGCTCTTCCAAGTCCTTTGCTGTCTCTGACAGAATTACAATGTCATCGGCGAACCTCAAAGTTTTTATTTCTTCTCCATGAATTTTAATACCTACTCCGAATTTTTCTTTTGTTTCCTTTACTGCTTGCTCAATATACAGATTGATCGGGGAGAGGCTACAACCCTGTCTTACTCCCTTCCCAACCACTGCTTCCCTTTCATGTCCCTCGACCCTTATAACTGCCATCTGGTTTCTGTACAAATTGTAAATAGCCTTTCGCTCCCTGTATTTTACCCCTGCCACCTTTAGAATTTGAAAGAGAGTATTCCAGTCAACATTGTCAAAAGCTTTCTCTAAGTCTACAAATGCTAGAAACGTAGGTTTGCCTTTCCTTAATCTTTCTTCTAAGATTAGTCGTAAGGTCAGTATTGCTTCACGTGTTCCAGAGTTTCTACGGAATCCAAACTGATCTTCCCCGAGGTTGGCTTCTACTAGTTTTTCCATTCGTCTGTAAAGAATTCGTGTTAGTATTTTGCAGCTGTGACTTATTAAGCTGATAGTTCGGTAATTTTCACATCTGTCAACACCTGCTTTCTTTGGGATTGGAATTATTATATTCTTCTTGAAGTCTGAGGGTATTTCGCCTGTTTCATACATCTTGCTCACCAGATGGTAGAGTTTTGTCAGGACTGGCTCTCCCACGGCCGTCAGTAGTTCCAATGGAATATTGTCTACTCCGGGGGCCTTGTTTCGACTCAGGTCTTTCAGTGCTCTGTCAAACTCTTCACGCAGTATCATATCTCCCATTTCATCTTCATCTACATCCTCTTCCATTTCCATAATATTGTCCTCAAGTACATTGCCCTTGTATAGACCCTCTATATACTCCTTCCACCTTTCTGCTTTCCCTTCTTTGCTTAGAACTGGGTTTCCATCTGAACTCTTGATATTCATACAAGTCGTTCTCTTATCTCCAAAGGTCTCTTTAATTTTCCTGTAGGCGGTGTCTATCTTACCCCTAGTGAGATAGGCCTCTACATCCTTACATTTGTCCTCTAGCCATCCCTGCTTAGCCATTTTGCACTTCCTGTCGATCTCATTTTTGAGACGTTTGTATTCCTTTTTGCCTGTTTCACTTACTGCATTTTTATATTTTCTCCTTTCATCAATTAAATTCAATATTTCTTCTGTTACCCAAGGATTTCTACTAGCCCTCGTCTTTTTACCTACTTGATCCTCTGCTGCCTTCACTACTTCATCCCTCAAAGCTACCCATTCTTCTTCTACTGTATTTATTTCCCCCATTCCTGTCAATTGCTCCCTTATGCTCTCCCTGAATCTCTGTACAACCTCTGGTTCTTTTAGTTTATCCAGGTCCCATCTCCTTAAATTCCCACCTTTTTGCAGTTTCTTCAGTTTTAATCTACAGGTCATAACCAATAGATTGTGGTCAGAGTCCACATCTGCCCCTGGAAATGTCTTACAATTTAAAACCTGGTTCCTAAATCTCTGTCTTACCATTATATAATCTATCTGATACCTTTTAGTATCTCCAGGGTTCTTCCATGTATACAACCTTCTTTCATGATTCTTAAACCAAGTGTTAGTTATGATTATGTTGTGCTCTGTGCAAAATTCTACCAGGCGGCTTCCTCTTTCATTTCTGTCCCCCAATCCATATTCACCTACTATGTTTCCTTCTCTCCCTTTTCCTACACTCGAATTCCAGTCACCCATGACTATTAAATTTTCGTCTCCCTTCACAATCTGAATAATTTCTTTTATTTCATCATACATTTCTTCAATTTCTTCGTCATCTGCAGAGCTAGTTGGCATATAAACTTGTACTACTGTAGTAGGTGTGGGCTTCGTATCTATCTTGGCCACAATAATGCGTTCACTATGCTGTTTGTAGTAGCTTACCTGCATTCCTATTTTCCTATTCATTATTAAACCTACTCCTGCATTACCCCTATTTGATTTTGTGTTTATAACCCTGTAGTCACCTGACCAGAAGTCTTGTTCCTCCTGCCACCGAACTTCACTAATTCCCACTATATCTAACTTCAACCTATCCATTTCCCTTTTTAAATTTTCTAACCTACCTGCCCGATTAAGGGATCTGACATTCCATGCTCCGATCCGTAGAACGCCAGTTTTCTTTCTCCTGATAACGACATCCTCTTGAGTAGTCCCCGCCCGGAGATCCGAATGGGGGACTATTTTACCTCCGGAATATTTTACCCAAGAGGACGCCATCATCATGTAATCATACAGTAAAGCTGCATGCCCTCGGGAAAAATTACGGCTGTAGTTTCCCCTTGCTTTCAGCCGTTCGCAGTACCAGCACAGCAAGGCCGTTTTGGTTATTGTTACAAGGCCAGATCAGTCAATCATCCAGACTGTTGCCCTTGCAACTTCTGAAAAGGCTGCTGCCCCTCTTCAGGAACCACACGTTTGTCTGGCCTCTCAACAGATACCCCTCCGTTGTGGTTGCACCTACGGTACGGCTATCTGTATCGCTGAGGCACGCAAGCCTCCCCACCAACGGCAAGGTCCATGGTTCATGGGGGGAGATAAATGTGCCATTTCATAAATCGTTTTCTTTCCCAACAGGGCACCACAGCCCCAAACAGCTTGCACCAAAACTGGGAAAATACAACCGACAACTAACGTGAACAAGAACATACGTAATCTAAACGTAAACAGATGTCTGAAAATAAACTTGTGGGGTCCGAAACCGTAACAACGCTATTTGTGTAAATAAGTATCATTACTAGCAGTGGTTGGTCGATGTTTTCTTCTTTGTGAGAATCAACTTGTGTTCTTAACACAGTCGCAGACCCAAATTTCGGCTTCTGACGAAATAGCATTATTACAGGTGTTCGAAATCATTCTTTGCATCTACTATAAAGTCACCATATGCTTTTCATTTTATTCCTTTAAAGCGTCTTCAGTGGTCTGGAATAAAACGTATTTGCAAGTTTGCTTTGCTTTCTACATCTGACAACAGTTAGTAACAACAGGAAGTTACATGTTATTTTATCTTGGAGCATTTTTGTTTGATTTCCGCTTACATCTGCAAGTATCGTCTGCTTGCACATTTTCAGTAATTCCTGCGTTTAGCACTGATTGTCATGGTCTCGTCACCTCGCAGCACCACACGTTTCTCGACGTCGAATACGATAAAATGTAGCACTGCTAGTGTGCGTTAACGTTTTCATGGCTGAACAATGTAGTTGTGTGTATTATATGTGCAGTGTTGACATCTTATTTATCGATTTCAGTTTTCAGTTTACCTAGAAATGTTCGTGTGATTTGTGATCTACCGTATGTATATAATGTCGTTATACTTATATTCATCTGCATTTATTTAATATGTCAGTCGGACGAAACAGTCGTGTGTTAGTGGAAGATCAAAATGGAAAATAGGTGGTGAGGAGAGGAGGGGAGGGGAGGGGGGAAAGGCGAGGAAAGGAAGTAAATAGTGAATGCAAATCCAAATGAAATAATGCTTTTAAATGCTAGCAGGGAAAAAATGATTCTTCGCTTCAAAGTCCCCTGATCATTGTAGAAGTATGAAGATTCTATGGGTTTCTATCAACTCATTTACGTTGATAGAAACCCATAGAAAAAAGAAATTTACTTCTCTAAAACACGTTCAGAAGGTGTATGGCATTTCCCGTACAAGTTCAGATTCAGATCTGTGAGTAAACTGGTGACTTATCTTCTATAATTTTTACCTTTTGTTTCTTTGATCGAAAAGCTTTATTCAATTTTCAACATGAAACTGTACAATTGTATCGCGCAGCAAGTTCATAAACATCAAAATAAAACAGTGTGCAAGGCATACATGTCTTTCGCATATCGAAACTAGAAACCAGTTAATCAGATTGTATTTCCACATGTCACTGATGTGACTGATGGTACCGTTGAACAACTGAGTGTCTTACATTTTACGGTTTTAAATATAAATATTTTTCGGTAATAAGTGTCTTCCCAAAAATGTGTTTCTCTTTAGAAATCTACATATATTTACTCAGGTAATTTTAATACAAATGTCATTTTAATTAAATTTATTGTTTTGACTTCTATTGACGTCGTGCCAACCTTTTACAAGAAAATAATGAATTGAATTGAATATTAATTATTCTGTTTTAAGAAGTGCAATTACTTTCAAGAGTTATCGAAATATACGAGAAATAAGTTCACCTACTTTATATCAAATAACCAAAATAAGAGATTTAGAAAAATGTAGGAAAACGACAAGGTGAACAGATTTTCGGATGATACTCATTTTCAAATATGAGATATTAAACAAAGACAAACAAGCCCGCCCGGCTAGCCGCTCGGTCTAACGCGCTGCTTCCCGAGAGGGAAGGCGTGCCGGTCCCCGGCACGAATCCGCCTTGCGGGTTGGTGTCGACGTCCAGTGTGCCGGCCAGCCTGTGGATGGCTTTTAAAGCGGCTTTCCATCTACCTTGGCGAATGCAGGCTGGTTCCCCTTATTCTGCCTCAGTTATAGTCTTTCTGTAAACTCAAGAGCGAGCAGCGCTTTTGGTGGGGGAAGTGGCCTTTCCCGGAAGAACGTTGCCACCGGCCTACAGGGCCACCCAAAATCAGTTGCCCCTTACCTGTCTAGCGGCGTAGATCGGCGTGCTGGCAGTGTCAGTTAGTTAACTTTATATACTCACTGATATACTTCGGTACCCAGAAGTGATGGATAACTTTATATACTCACTGATATACTTCGGTACCCAGAAGTGATGGATAATCGCCCAGCATTGCAAGAAAATGTGCAGAATACGAAGAAGAAGAGGTATTTGCGGAGTAACGAGCGTTCGATCGTCTCTAACGTTATTACAAAGTGTGTTACGGAGGCGGCACAAAAAGAACTGTCGGCTAATATTACCAGTCCAAATCAAACGGCTGCAATTTTATGCGAGGGTCAGCCTCGCCACAATAGGAGGCATAAGGAAGGAACGCGGAAATAAGCTGCGTCGTTTACTGGAATCGTCACGAAAGAAAAATTAATAATTTTGGGAGGAATCCCATCGTTATAGAAAGTTTCACAATCACGTAAAACGTTTGATACTTGTGGAACAGCAGCATTTGAATGTATTGTCACTAAATCTCTATCTCGGTTACTACTTACCTGGTTCTAAGACATATTGCTTAAAACATGTGCGCATTAGCTGCTCTAAACACTGCTGAAATTTCCTTCGAAACATGCACACCGATTCTGGACATCTAAGTAAGAGGTTCGACATACGAGTTGCGTTCACACACTAATTTTTATTTTTTGGTAAGAACTTTGTTAATCCACAGCAATGTTGTCCTCTTCAAAATATTCCCCATTACATACTATATACACTTATGCCAATGCTTTTTCCAATTCCCGAAACACTTTAGGAACAGTTTCCTCGGAATAGTTTATAGTTCTCTTAACTGTGCATTTTCAATCTCATCCACGCTTGTAAAATGGCTGTCCTTTAAGGCCTACTTTGAAATGTTTATACCACTTGTAAGCCCTTGGTTTACTCATAACAGACTCACCAAAAGTAATATTTAACATTTCTAAAATTTTCATACACTTTATTCCATTCTTATAAAAAAAGTTAATACAGATTCTCTAATCTGTTTTTTTTTACAGAACAAATAATTGATGATACTACGAAAACACATGTAACCTTTTCGACAGCTGACAAAAGACTAAATACCCAATCGCATAACATTGTACACACACTTTTCAGACATGTTTACGAAGACAGTGACAAAAAGTAGTACAAATCGGACTAATACAACAAACAAAATTATAAATTCCTGGTACTTTTTAAACAATCTTCGTCTTGTAAGAAGTGTTAAGTTTCAATGCATCCCTTCGAAGAAAACTTCAATCTTTTTCTAGAAACACAAAGTAAGAACAATCCTTAAATTCTACAGATTGCTTGCATTACATGGGGTTCGTTTTACGAAGAGCAATAGAGGAACATACATTTACATGAACAGGCATTCGGTTCTATGTTTGTAGTAGAGTCCTGACTTCCCTTCTTATGTTAATATTAATTACTCTATAATGTTGTGTTTCGGAAGAAGCTATCGTCTTTTGTATTGCTTATGGTCTTATCGCAGTTGTCTAAAACTAAACGCAACCGGGATTTATCTGTACGCGGCGTCGCCACAGATTTAAAGCGCGCGCCGTAGCAGGGCCGGTACTGCGTTGTGATACAGCCTGTAGAAGCGCCTTGTGACGTAGCTGGGTTGGCAGAGTGGGGACTCGCTCGCTCGCTCTACAGTTTACCGACAGACTATACACTATGTCGGCGATTGCTGTTCCAACACTGTCTCCACGTGGGCGTAGGCGTACACCATAATTACTGTACCTAGCAAGCATTTGGGGGTTTCACTTGTCTGGTAGGAGACGTTCCCAGGGTGCCGGGGGGGGGGGGGAGGGAAGGGGGGGAGGGGCTCCCCTGGAGAGCGAACCGCCCAATAATCCTGGGTTCGGTGGGGGTCGGCAGTGGGCTGGGTGGACTGCCGTGACCTGTTGTGGGATTGTGAACCACTGAGGGCTACGGCGGGACAAGGCCTCTCCGTCGTTTCTAGGTCCCCGGTTTAAATACACAATAAAAGGCAAACAATGTGGTACCAAAGATCTCATTGTTTGGTGGAAATGTTATATTTGACTTGGAGAAATATCGGTGTCTGCCTGGGTCACATCATAATTTCTCCGTAATATACTGGCAAACAAGCTATCTTCATGTGGTTGCTGGTGACTGCTGTTCTGGTTAGGTGGGTGTCTTATATACGTCAACCGTTACCACCTCCATCACTCCACTCTTGTTGCTGCGCGTGCAGTCTCTGCGATTGGTGTTGGCGCCTCCATCTGCGAACTGCGCGCCACAGCCTCTCTAACATCCCCGCTGGGTGCAGAATTCACTGTATGGGAACGCTTAGCTTTCTCTAAACTCAGCACGGTATTACACGCCTGATTCAGTTGTAGGCCACTCTCCTTGTTAATTAGGTTCAGTAAAGGATTATCTAGGCCTTCGCAAACCAGGTGTCTACCGAATCAGCTGCAAATGTGGCAAGGCATTCACAGGTCGAGCATGGATCACCAAATCAGCTCCGGTGACGATAGTATAAAAGCTGTCCTTACTATAAATTGTACGAAACCAAAATACTTAGGTAATCTCTCCTTTTTGGATTGAAACTGGGGCCCAAGGCAGCCTAATTAACGTACCATTCCAAAGAAAACTTAAGAAAATACGCAATAACAATGGCCGTAAAATGGAACTCAAAAAACTTTACATGAAAAAGCAATGATCAATACACGGCTTACAAAGCAGAGTTACAGTTTGGAAAGTTACTTCACTGACTAGAATATCCATCACTGAAAAATTCAGTGCTCAGAAAATGAGAATCATGCATAGGAAAAACTAGCTCATCTTATTAAACAACAGTTATCTCCCATCCCGAATGAAAACAAATAAAAGAAACATACATTCCGCGCATCGTTTCTCAACAACAGTGACATAATATTCGATACAAAAAAGGCTCTACACGGCAAAGGATTAAACACAACAGTCAAACTCTACTGGACCAAAAGAACTTAAGCAATTGGATCACAAGTGTTCACAGATTTCATTCATTACCGTTGAGAAGTAAAATGACAAAATAGCTAACTGCCACGTAATCAGTGATATTGTAGAGGAGATTGTGTATTTTTAATAGAATTGTAATAACTGACAAGGGCAACACAGCCACAATCTCCAATAGAACAACACACACACAGAATACTTCCAGGACAACTTTACAATAGAAATAACTATGCAGCCAAAAATCAGAATCCAAAAAGCGAGTAGATGCACTTCAGATAACAAAAATTTTCTGCCAGCTATTTAAGAAGCAGGAATAACTGTAGCAACAGTCTTCAAATGCCCTCCCTCAGGTCACATCGAAAAATCCACAAAAATGGAATCCCCATCAGATCTATAGTGAAATGTAATGCAACTTTTTAACTCAACAAAAAGCACATTCAATAATAATAATAATAATAATAATAAGGGAACCCTTAGAAACACAGCAGAATTGGCCGAATATATCAGAAGCATATATGCTATATGAAACCACACATGCCTCATTTGATGTAAGAAACCGAAATTCCTTTGTACCAATAGATCCTCAGCTATAGATAATTAATGGCAATCTACAAAAAGACAAGCAAAACCCCTTCCACAGATATTACGGAATTAATGGAGCTACTAGAATTTACATCTCGTACAATTATTTCAAATTCTACAGTAAACTCTACAAGCAAACAGATGGCCTGGCAACAAGATCAAATCCATTTAATTTGCTAGCTTAAATATTCATAAACATCATGGGAGACCAGCTTCTGCATTCTAACCATCATAACCTTAAAAATTATTTATTACTAGAGATTATTAGAGGGTACCATCATTTTAATCAGTGACACAAAGTACGATATCGCTGAGTTAAAACAATTGTTGAACAGCTTCTGTGATAATATAAAGTTCATGGTTGAGTACCAGGTACATGACAGTATTAACTTGCTACATCTGACCATTAGAATAATGAATTTGAAATGTATCAGAAAACTACCACAACACACATGTCCATCCGGAACACCTCTTGTCAGCTCACAGCCCACGCAACGCCAGCTACTACTCTGCGAAGTTAAATAAGAGAAAGAAATGGCAATAATTTAATAAAGACCCACTACCAATGGCTATTGCAACTCCACAGTAAACGCACTAAAACAATAAATAATGACAATAGGACTGGGAAGAAGTCATCTCGTAGCAGCAACACAAAAAGCCTACTACTACTGGTGTCTACAATACTGAATGTTTGGACTCACTGTTTCAGGATAGGTCAGACAGACAGAGCATTTGAGACCATATTCAAGAACCACATGGCGGCACTAAGAAACAAAACAAAAAAAAGTACTACCCAACAGCAGCAGCCACCCACCTGTGCGAAAATAAACACTACGTTAATGACACGAGTATCAGCATTCTACATTTCCAATCTATAGGCAAAAAAATCTAGACGTAGCTGAAACACTCTAAATACGCAAAAACCAAAGAAAACAACGTGAATCCATTCTAAACGACAAAAATGACAAGATTAGTGGCAGTATCGTCTCAGTTTTTAACAGCAGCCTACAGCATTAAATTTGTACATTTATAAACACACACGCACTCGTACACACACACACACACACACACACACACACACAAAACATACAAACACACACACACACACACACACACACACACACTCACACACATACACATACACACAAACACACGCACAAACACATACACACGCACACACACACACACACGCACTCATACACACACAAATTGTCTCTATCCTCTCTTTCATATCTGTGAACAATTAGTCATTTGCATGTTTCCACGGTAGTTTATAAGTGAACCATTAAGTGGCTTGAGTCAAAAAACCCAACAGATCCACCCACACACCAACAGTTTGTACCCCCTGTCAGCTTGACAGTACATACGCAGGTGCGCAGAAAAGTAATGCCTCCAAATATTCTTGTGTAAGCTCTTAAAGCTTTTTAAATAAAACTAATGTTATTAACATTCTGCATTTATATTATTCTTGTTTATATACACTGAAGCACCAAAGCAACTCATACAGGCACGCGTATTCAAATACAGAGATATGTAAAGAGGCAGAAAAGGTTCTGCGGTCGGCAACGCCTGCATAAGACAACAAGTGTCTGTCGCAGTAGTTAGATCGATTATTGCTGCTACAATGGCATTTCATCAAAGTTTAAGTGAGTTTGAACGTGGTGTTACAGTCGGCACACGAGCGATGGGACACGGCATCTCCGGGATAGCGATGAAGTCGGAATTTTCCTCGTACGACCATTTCACCAGTGTACCGTGAAAATCAGGAATCCGGTACAAATCAAATTTCCGACATCGCTGAAGCCCGAGAAAGATCCTGCAAGAAGGGGACCAACAACGACTGAAGAGAATCGTTCAACGTGACGTAAGTGCAATCCTTTCGCAAATTGCTGCAGATTTCAATGATGGGTCATCAACAAGTGTCAGCGTCTAAATCATTAAACGAAACATCATCGATATGGGCTTTCGGAGCAGAAGGCCCACTCGTGTACCCTTGCTGACTGCACGACACAAAGCTTTAGGTCTTGCCTGGGCCCGTCAACACCGAAATTGGACTGGAAACACGTTGCCTGGTCGGACGAATCTCGTTTCAAATTGCATCGAGCGGATGGTCGTGTACGGGTATGGAGACAAACTCATGAATCCATGGACCCTGCATGTGAGCAGGGGACTGTTCGAGCTGTTGGAGGCTCTGTAATGGTGTGGGGCCTGTAAAGTTGGAGTGTTATGGGACACTGATACTTCTAGATACGACTCTGACAGGTGACACGTAGGTAATCGTCCTGTCTGATCACCTGCATCCATTCATGTCCATTGTGCATTCTGACGGACTTGGTTAATTCGAGCAGGACAATGCGACACTCCACGCGTCCAAAATGGCTACAGAGTGGCTCTAGGAACACTCTTCTGAGTTTAAACACTTCTGCTGGTCACCAAACTTCCTAGATACGAACATTATTGAGCTTATCTGGGATGCCTACAGGATTCATGGTGTCAGTTCCCTCCAGCACTACTTCAGACATTAGTCGAGTCCATGCCAAGTCGTGTTGCGGCACTTCTGCATGGTCGCGGGAGTCCTACACGATATTAGGCAGGTGTACCAGTTTCTTTGGCTCTTCAGTGTTTTTGCAGCACTCTAGCTCTAGAGGAATCCGAATTGCAGTGTGTATTACGGCGGTCCCGACTTGGCCCCAATAGTTTTTCATCTGTTTCCAAAACTTAAAGAGCGCCTTTGAGGAGTTCTCGATTATTGTGATGAAGTGGTACGAGCAAAGATGAGAGTGTGGCTCTATCAATAAAGGCAGAAATCCTACAGTAACGGTATCAACGAACTCGCCTCTCGTTGGCGGAAATGTTTTCGTCGGCACGGTGACAAATAAATAGGCAGACTTTAAGAATAAATATGTGGAATGTTAATGAAGCTTGTCTTATTTAAAAAGCTTTAAGGGCTTTCACATAAAAAATTCGGAGACATTACCTTTCAGCACGCCCTAATGTGCCTATCTTGATATATTATTAGAGTCATCTATATGTTACTCCAAACGTTACTTATATGTAACAGATGTAATTTTAGCACTGGGCATGTCTGACATAGCCAAGCCTGTGCTCCCTTTCTGTCGCTTCTTCACTCTCAGTTTCCCAACTGCACCCTGCCACTGATGGATAGGAACACGCTCTCTCTCTCTCTCTCTCTCTCTCTCTCTCTCTCTCTCCCCCCCCCCCCCCCCCCCACACACACACAGTGGGCCAGTGTAATACAGTAATAATAAGCAAATTGGTCTCTGTACGTAAATTTTGGCCTTTTGGCGACCTAATTACTACAAATCGTGTTTTCAACGTGTCATTTTGATTACTTAAATGTTTACAAATTATTAAGTAATGTCAATTTGGAAGAAAATAATATGTGACCATTGAAGGTATCTACCATTACATTTCTGTTCACCTATGCAAAAAAGATCTCCACAATACTTTGAGACTTGTTCCGAAACAGTGTTTTGCTTTGATGTATATTCTTTGCACTTACTGGATTCTAGACGCTATTTTTGCTGCCTTTAGTGTTTGCAAAGTGTGATTGTGTATGTGACTGAACACGACGGGAGAAGGAGCCTGTGATCGCTGGAGGCAGTGCCTCAGGCTACCTCTAAGTCGTATCATATGTGTGATCAAATGTGTGTGAATTCTTATGGGACCAAACAGCTGAGGTCATCAGTCCCTAGAGTTACACACTACTTAAACTGACTTACGCTAAAGACAACGCACACACCCATGCCTGAGGGAAGACTCGAACCTCCGGCAGGAGTGGCCGCCCGATTCGTGACATGGCGCCTCTAACCGCGCGGCGTCGTAACGTAAGCTACACGCTGTATTAATCCAAATACATCCAGCTGAAGATGGAGGTTTAAGCTTCCGTAATGCGACGTCTAAATACTATAAATAGTGACTGGTAACAATAAGCTTTTTGTTGCAATGAATTTCCTTACCACCTTCCAAGCTACTTTTCTGTGCTAGCTTCGTTTTTTAGTCCTTTCCCCATATCAGCGATCTTGCTGCGGAAAACAGCCACTCTTTTGTTCCTTATTGTCTTCCTTTCTTGCGTTGTTCGACCCATTGTTGTCAAGTTGGGTACTTACCGCAACTTGCGTGTTCGAATATTCAAATTACCCTTGGTGTACATAGATAAATCACTCTGTGAAATGTAGTGTTGACACTACATGCATTTCTTCTTTGTGAGCTGTTTGCTGTGCGCGTATTGTTGAACTCAGTTGACATTCTTTGAAGTAAAGCAGAGTTCCTTTCATAGTAATTATTGTTTCATAGCCCACCTACAAATTTTAAGGAAAAATTCCGTAAAGTGAGAGTGGGACTCGCACACCGAGGTTTCCATACAAACTTAATTACGTGTATGGATAGTTCATCAATTGCTGTAATGGAGAATGTCGACAGTTTTTGCCGTGTTACCTACATTGATACTGACGAGATATCAAAATATGTGTGATACATGGTCGTACCTTTTGAGTGCATTGACTTGGAAGCTTAAAGTTTTTAAACTTCCAGAGGACCATAGACAGTAGTGTAGGCGATAAATTTAAACTCGATTCGTCTACCTGTTCCTTTAAGAAAGATGTCTTAAGGGACAGACAGTCAGTCAGGTAAGAAATGAGAAAATTTTTCTTCGTATGATGTAAATGAAAATTAAACTCGATTCGTCTACCTGTTCCTTTAAGAAAGATGTCTTAAGAGACAGACAGTCAGTCAGGTAAGAAATGAGAAAATTTTTCTTCGTATGATGTAAATGAAAAATAATAATGTTAATTTTTTTTCATTACTTGTACCATGAAACCTTGCTTCTTGCCAAATTTCATGATTTTAGGTCAACCGGAAGCACAGTACAGTTTTTGATGAGTGAGCTTTTTTTATCAAAGTATATGACATAAATGGCCTTGCCTTTTAACTGCGTTGACTTTAGAAGCTTAAATGTTTTACGCCGCAAAGGGACCGTAGAGCTTAGTATGTGACATAAATTTCAACTTGATATATGTACTCATTCATGAGAAAAAGGGGTCTTACCATTAGGATAGACAGACTTACACGATCCTGTAAGGATCCCGATTTTAGCGAGTGAGGTCCGGTGACCGCCGCATGCACGACAGAACAGCGTCTTTTTCGACTACATAAGTATATAGTCGACGTAAGATGGCATAACCTTTTCACATTGGCTTTGTTAGATGACTGTGGCTCATTTACATGAGGCTGCCACGTAGCTGTACTTCTTATATTAAGTGGTTCTGTTAAGACCAAAACCCCTAGGCTCATACGCAATGTGTATTATACTGGTATGTTTTTTAATGTAAGACCAGACGGATATGCAGTTGTGTAACCCTGCAGTGTTTTTAAATTTATGTATGACTTTTGGTAGGTTTTGTGTATGACCAGACAGATGTGTACTTGTGTAACTCGGCAGTCTCAGAATTATGTACAAGCCCTAATGACATAGCGTTACCAGAAACGCAGAGCCTGTTATGAGGCGATCTGTGACAGTCATTGGCGCCTCTTCCACTAGCGCCATCTCGCGAAGCGTCCTGTAGTGTAAGAACAGAGCCGGAGTTGCGGTAGTACCTAGCTTGCGCTTGTGTGTGACGGAGACACATGTACGTCATCTCTCTTGGACGCCTATGTGCTACGTATGACAGTTTTGTAAGGCCTGCGTGTTACAGGCAACTGTTAATGTCACCATTGTCTGCCTTGATGTTGTAACCTGTGTGTCCTAAGGTATGTACCTAAACTTATATGTATACATGTTATATAAGTGGAATCTAAGCCCACTTTTATAGTGTTTTCTGTCCTCCCTAGATCCGATGTGGCGTCTTTAGTTTCACCGAAACCGGTAATCGTAGAATAAAAAGAATTCCTGCGATCTTGGCTACCAGTTTATTGTTGTACCTACAAAAAGACTTGGAGTATATTTAAATCAAGTCAGACGGTTGCTAGCCTACTGGGATTTGTGTGAGGAATTGTCGGTAGCTGTATGTCCTGAAGTGTGAGTGAAATCCACGGAGCTCCCACATCACCGAAAGCATGACTTCGAGTGTGTGTGTGTGTGTGTGTGTGTGTGTGTGTGTGTGTGTGTGTGCGTGTGTTTGTGCGCGTATATGAGAGAGTATTATCTTCCTAGTGGAGTTACCTCAAGAATCGGACTACATACTTTCACAAGAAAACTGGAGGAGTTAAAATAATAATTATTCCAGTTATGAGAATGCTGTAGTAAAAGTCATTCTGAGCTCTTCCCTTACTGTGTTGTTACACGCTCGTTCAGCGAAGCGGAGGAGCGAGTGTACGCCTGCTCTTCTAACGCGTTTAGGCTCCCAGCCACGCGAGCAACAAGTGTGTCACGGACTCATGGACGCGTTCCATATCCCGAATGGGGGCTGGGCCGCCGCTCTTTGTCGCCAAACTGCCAGCTCTGGTAAAGGCCTCCTTAATACACTTGAGCCACAAGCGCGCCCTGGATTCATTCCTTTCGCTGTTCGCTCCCACGGCTCAGATACTCTACAGAAGACAATCACGGCGTAAATTGGCAATTATCGCCGCCGACTCTGTGAACTGTTAAATCTTACAGATACAAATGAAAGTCTCTCGAAGTATTTTTCTTCTCTCAGGTGAAGTAATAAAAAATGTATAGTCCACGTAGAGTTGTTGCTGACGTATTCCCTATCGATTCAGCCATCTTATTCAGAAAGTCTTTGGTTACTTTGATCCTTACCTTCACGGTGTGTGTGTGGTTTGAGGTTTTCGGGCGCTAAACAGCGTGGTCATCAGCGCCCAAACGCAGAGAAGACGGACAGTGAACAAGGAGAACGGCTAAAAGACACAGACCTGACGCAGTTCCAAATCCTCACATACAGAGGCAAAACAAGAGGAGACGAAACGCACTAAAAAAGGGAAGGAAACACAAGGAAAAGAGAACGGAAATCGAAGTGAAAGAAGTAGGTAATCGTGACTGGCGGACCTCTTACACTGGGTGAGCCAGTCACCCAGCAGCACATTAAAATCCTCTCCCTAAAATCCGAGGCAACAAATTGGACAGGACAAAACCGTAAGATCTTAACCACAGTCGTTGCGTCTTTTTGCAAAATAGCGGGCAAATCCGGTGCAATGAAACCACCGCCCTCTGGTCAGTCAAGTAAAATGTGGCGGACAGTAATCTGGACGCCACAAGCACTGCAGATTGGGGGGTCCTCCCGCCGGAGTAAAAAACCATGCGTTAAGGGACTGTGCCCGATGCGGAGGCGAGTGAGGAGAACCTCATCCCGCCTGCATGACTGGTAGGACGTGGCCGCGTGGTAGACTTGACCAGACGCAGCTTATTTTCACCGGCTGCCAGCCACTCCTCTTCCCATTGACGCAAAACACGAAAACGCAAAAGGGAGGTAACAGCATGGAGGGGGACGGCACATTCGACAGCGTGAGGGAGGGAACATGCATCTTTGGCAGCCACATCCGCCAGTTCGTTTCTCCTAATACCCATGTGCCCCGGCACCCAGCAGAAAGAAACCTCCTTCCCCTGCCGTTGCAGGTGGAGTAGGGCATCGTGGATGTTCTGGACGACCGTATCCGCTGGGTACAAGTGTTGCATGGTCTGAAGGGCACTCAGGGAGTCAGAACAGATGAGGTACTTAAGACTGGGAACACATGTCATCTCCTCCAATGCCCGCAATATCGCAAACAATTCGGCATCAAAGATGGTAAACGCCGCAGGAAGCCGTAACTTGACGGCTCGATCAGGGAAAACAACAGCACAACCAACAGAGCTCCCCTGTTTAGAGCCATCCGTAAATACTGGTACACGGTCAGGATGCTGGTTTAAAATGTCGTAAAATAAGGAGGTAAAAACAAACGCAGGAGTGCAGCTCCTCCGGTACTCCGACAAGTCTAAAAGGACGTTGGGCCTCTGGAGCACCCAGGGAGGCAGGCGGGTAAAACCAGATGGGTATTATGTCTTAAATGATGACGTTGACGTTGTTGTTGATGACGTTGACGTTGTTGTTGATGATTATGATGAAAGAGCCATCCCAGTTCCGGAACTTGATGTTAATCGACTTGGCCGCTGAGCTTGACGTCACCGTCTGACGAACGGATCGTCATCAAACTGTCACATTTCTTCAGTCCTTGATGAACGAATACACCAGTGACGCCTGGACCTTAATCCAGAACACTGGTTCAAAATTCCGACTAACGGGAAATTTTGGCTAGCTGTCGTCTCCTGTTGGCTGTACTCTCTTGTACCGACCTAATCATCTCAGAGTTGCACTTACACCCAACAGCTATTTGTTGGACGTATTCCGCCCCCCCCCCTCCCCACCGCTCTCTCTCTCTTTATAGTTGTTGCCCTCTACGTCTCCGTCGTATTCCAAGGAAATTTATCCCTGGTTTTTTAAGACATGTTCTGTCGTGCTGCCTTTCTTCTACTTAGCATTTTCTAGATATTCCTCTCCTCGATAGTGTGCAGATAACCATCTCATTAGCCGGCTGGGGTGCCCGAGCGGTTCTAGGCGCTACAGTGTGGAACCGCGTGACCGCTACAGTCGTAGGTTCGAATCCTGCCTCGGGCATAGATGTGTGTGTGATGTCCTTAGGTTAGTTCGGTTTAAGTAGTTCTAAGTTCTAGGGGACTGATGACCGTAGAAGTTAGGTTCCATAGTGCTCAGAGCCATTTGAACCATTTTGAACGATCTCATTTATTTTGTTATTGGTCTTCGTGATTTTTAACGTCCTTTTATAGCGTTACGTGCCGTACATTTCTGGTAGATGTCATTACTCACATTCGACAAGTACACAATGTGGAAATTACTTAAGACAATGTTAAAAAGACTACATTTCTTAAATTCCAAATATTCGTTCCTATATCTGTTATTATTATTACTGCTGTTATTACTAGTACTATTATTACCTTTATGCACTGCACACGTACAAAGGATATTGTAACATTAGCTCAGTAGGGATGTCTGGTAACACCTAAGGGGGGACGTGATGGCGCAAATATTGGCGGGGGACATAATGCACAAATAAATTAGTGCACAAATTAATAAATAACCCCACGATATTCTTCTTTCTTGATTTTCCCCTAATTCCATTAAGTTCAAAACTACAGTCCAGTAGGTCTAGGCGCGTTTCAAGGCCATAGTCCTTATAAATACCTTCGGAAAACATTTCCTAACATTTAAGTTTATATTCCATGACACTAAAATGTCTCTTTTCCAGAAAGCTTTCCTTGTTGTTTCCAGTCTGTATTTTACGTCATTTCTACAACGGCCATCATCAATTATTTTGCTGTCCGAGTAGCAAAACTCTCTACTACTGTTGATGCCTGATGTGCTAATCTAATTCTATCAGGATCACCTGTTTAACTTCGACTACATTACATTACTGTTGTTTTACTTTGGTCGATGGTCAACTTAGAACCTCTTTTGAAGGTACTAATTCGTTCCATTTCTTTTTCAAGCGTTTTGAAATTTCTGATAGAATTACGTCATCAATAAAACAGAAATTTTTATTTTTTTCTCAATTTTATTTCCCTTTCGATATTTACCCTACCTTTCCTTTCCTGCTAGCTCAGTGTACAGGGTAAATAGCTTCGGGGAGAGTCTGCAACCCTGTCTCGCTCAACTACTGCTTGCGTTTCATATTCTTCGACTCTTATAACAACAGTCTGGTTTGTCCACAAGTTACGAAGAGCTTTTCACTACCTGTATTTTATCTCTGCTGCCTTCAGAATTTCACAGAGTAGGGGAGATTGTTGCACTTAGAGGATAGTGTACACAGGAAAATATGACATTTCCCTGCTGGCGTTTCAATCTAGTGACTGATTTTAGAATCACATGAAGGAAAGCACTTTAGAAACCGCCGTAAGCAGCTTTTTACTGTTTTTGTTCTTGTGTGATATAAGTTTGTATTTAGTGCACCATTTGTAAATTTTGAGAGTGCTAGGTGTCTAAGTAGCGTATGTTATGTTAAAGCTATTTGGAGAACATTAGTTTTATGGTGAGCAAAATTCTGTATATTTTTAAAACTAGTTACATAACGTGTGACAGTTAAGCCATACTTCGTCGGTTCTGGACTATGTTGTACCTTGAGGTGGGTAAATGTCTTCCACCACACGTGATATTTGCAAATGATATTTGCAATTTTACCTGTCTTACAAATAGAAATTTGTGTTAACTGGCAATAGTTTGTATTGATAAATGGATTTAACTTGTAACTGGTTTTCGATAATACCAGGTAGTTAGAATCGAAGTGGAGTTACTCACTTAGGTCCATTGTGGACTGCAATTAACGTATGGCAGCAAACACGTTAATGTGGAACCGATTTACGCTGGAAAAAAATTAGTTCCAATTTTTGCTACCAGGTGCAAAATCTGGCGCTTTACAACATCTCATCGACGTGTCGGGCGCTCATATGGAACAAACTGTATAAGCGGTCATAAAAATAAAATTAACATTATGCCTTTCTCTCTTGCTTGACCTTCACTGCCCACGTCTTTTTCCTAACCCATTACGTATGGAAACATTTCTGTACGTCTTTCTTGCAGTCACAGTGCCAGATTTGGACCTCGTGCTCACAGCTGGAACTATTTTTTTTCCAGCGTAAATCGGTTCTACATCAACGCATTATAATCTCACCCATGTGTCGCTACCATATGATAATTACTGCCCACACTGGACTTCTGTGAGTAGCTGCACATTATTTGCAAGGGGCGTTCAATAAGTAATGCAATACACCTTTTTCTCGGCTAAATTCAGATGAAAAAATGCGGAATTTGCTGTGGGGCGTCGTGGAACATTCCCTCATCAGAACCTGTAGTTCCATGACGTTCTGACACGTGGCGGCGCTGTACGTTGCCTTCAGAATGGCGTCTGCAACGGAGATGCGTTCCAAGCAGAATGTCTATAGAGACCTGGCACTCAACAAAAGCACGGTGAGTCGTTGGGAGAGACGTGTGTCATCACTGCAACAAGGTCGTGCAAACATGTCCATCTCCCGGGTGGCGGCCGGCCGCACACAGCTGTGACTCCTGCCATGTTGGAACGTGCGGACACTCTCATTCGAGGTGATCGACGGACCACACACATCTCGCTGCTCATCTGGACGATTATGTTGGTAGTGCTGACACACTCGTCCACCAGATGGGGTACTCAAAGTGCATGCCGGACCATTTTTCCTCATCCACCCTACAGTCCGGATCTCGCACCTTCCGTTGGCTCATTGAAAGGTGCATTCCGCGGGAAGCAGTACATGGATGATGTGGAAGTTAATGATGCAGTGAGACATTGGTTACGACGTCGCCCAGTAGATTGGTACCATGCGGGCGTACAGGCCTTCGGTAAGATGGCGTAAGGCCGTCGCATTGAAAGGGAGGTTATGTTGAAAAAGAAGGATTTTTAGCTAAAAGAGTGAGGAATAACATGGTTTATTGGAATCCTGAATAAAACTAGCGTACTTTCAGAAAAAAGTGTTGTATTACTTATCGAACGGCCCTCGTACAACCACTACATACTTTTTCTTAATTTTATTGATTATGGGTGTGTAGGCAAGTAATAATATAAGATGTAGACTATTAAAGACATTGTTGACAAGATTTTCTCGATAGCAACACATTTCAATTTGAACAGAGTATATATTTCTTGGTACATGACCACGTTGTACCTTGGAAAAGTTTTTCACATTTGAAAAAGCCTTACTTCTTCGAATTCTTCTGATTTCAGAAACAGGCTGCAGCACACATAAGGTGAATGCTGTCATTTCAAAATGAAATAAGAAAAATATTAAATTTCTAATACAGGGCTAGAGGGGAAGTCTGAAAAGTATTACAAATTACTACACTCTCCCCTGCAGTCCAGTCGGCACTGACAAAAGCTTTCTTTATATCTGCAAATTAATGCAGGTGTGCCTTTCCTCACTCTACACTCTGAAGTAAGTTTTAAGGGCAGCACTGCCACGCGATTTCCTGCATTTCTACAGGACCCAAACCGGTCTTCCTGTTTGTCGGCTATTAACAGTTCTTCCATTCTTACATCAAAATCTAAATTCCATTTCCGGCCACTTGTTACTTACCTCCACCATCGCTATGACATTGACAGTAAAGCAGCCCTGTCACAGAAAGTGAAAACGCACGTGGACGAGGAGCTGGTGACGTCACAGCGTGGAATTACAAATTCAAATACACTGCAAAGAGTAAGATGAAGACTAAGTAATGTCAGATTTTTGCCTCATGGAGAGGGACGTGGCCAATGAGATACGACATTGTTTTTACGTCACAAGCGGAAATTAGGAGCCGCCACGTTGTACTGATTAAACTCTGGTATTTATATCATGTAGTACTAAATTAAGCTGTCCCAAAGCATAAGTAAATTGAGGATCTATTAAAAAAGCATCGTTTTATATACGACTTGTTATAATAAAATGAAGTATCGATAATTGAGAGGTTTCTATATTTGATGCTTTTATAGATAACTTCGGTGCTATGACAGAATACCGTTTTAATGCAACAGCGCGATGATGATGTATCAAAAGCTCTTCGTTTTGGTACAATTTGTCATAGTTAAATGCCAAATAATGATATAAGTGGCTGCAGCTTTTACTCAGTGTACACTATGTACGAACAGGCAGTAGTCGAGGGTAGAGTGTAGTTGATAACGTCGTGAGCCATAAAAAGGAAGGTGGTAGGTTCATGCCTAGGAGCTTCCAATTTTTTTCCACCTTTTGTATTCTAAAAAAAAAAAAATCCTGTTCCTTTCTTGTTAATTTAACTGAAGTATTATCTGAAATTGTGAATGTTATTTATTATAAATAATGTATTTGCTGCAATTCTTGTTGCAGTGGCTAATGACTGCAATGTTTTCGCAGCGGCCAGAAATCTCAAGATGAATGTCAGTCAATATCTGAAAGTAAACATAAGTTACACATTGGAAGTTGGTTTCATGGACTGCCTCATGTTTCTATCTTGCTAGTAAACATACAGTATATTTTGAGTTATGCTGAGCAACTTTGAAAAAATCTCCTCTTACATTCCAGTGAAATTACGAGACGAATCCAGATCTTCAAATGCATGTGATGAAGTACATAACTTCAGAGTGATGATAGTGAATACAACATCGGCAATGCAAACTGGCATTATACACTATACTTTCCCCATATTCAAATTGAAACCGAACATGAGATGGAGATTCAATTGAGTTAACGAGTAACTGCCACTACTATGTACCTCAGATCGTTGCACAGCATTTTGTAGTGTTCGTCTACCAGCATTTAGCTGTTCAAGCCAACGACGAATACAGAAATTCCTTCGCGATTTTCTCTCCAGAAATTTCTTCAAAATTTTGTCTGCTCTTCTGCGACAGTAGTGAACAGAGTTATCGCAACCACTTTACGTGAGTCCATCTCGTAGACAAAGTATTTGGTTAGCGCGCCAGAGATAGCGAAGAAATGCCACAGGAGGGCGCTGCGTTTGCAAAACACGATGAAGAACACGTTCCGTGAGATGTAGCAGGTCGTTTACAGGGCCGTTGCTGGATGTTTTGCTCCTCTAGGCAAGAACTGAAACACGCCTTCTCTCTCTCTCTCTCTCTCTCTCTCTCTCTCTCTCTCTCTCTCTCTCTTTTTTTTTTTTTTTTTTACTGCCGTCGGACTCCCGGATATTTCTCCCTCCCCTTCCACCACCACCAACATCCAACGGCACAACAATGCAAATCTTCTATAACACCTTTAATCATTGAACTAAGGTGATCAGACGTCCTCATTTTCCGGGGAAAATCCTCAGTTTCCATGCTTTGTCCTCACTCCTTTTAAAACTGATTGAAGACAACAAACGTCCTTAATTTCTTGTCTTTCGTCCTCAGTTTTTGAACTTTCCCAAGATAACTGAAATAAGAATAATGTACTGAACATTTTAAACTACGAGGGCAGTTCAATAAGTAATGCAACACATTTTTTTTCTGAAACAGGGGTTGTTTTATTCAGCATTGAAATACACCAGGTTATTCCCCAATCTTTTAGCTAACAACACTATTTTTCAACGTAATCTCCATTCAATGCTACGGCCTTACGCTACCTTGAAATGAGGGCCTGTATGCCTGCACGGTACCATTCCACTGGACGATGTCGGAGCCAACGTCGTACTGCATCAATAACTTCTTCATCATCCGCGTAGTGCCTCCCACGGATTGCGTCCTTCATTGGGCCAAAGATATGGAAATCCGACGGTGCGAGATCGGGGCTGTAGGGTGCATGAGGAAGAACAGTCCACTGAAGTTTTGTGAGCTCCTCTCGGGTGCGAAGACTTGTGTGAGGTCTTGCGTTGTCATGAAGAAGGAGAAGTTCGTTCAGATTCTTGTGCCTACGAACACGCTGAAGTCGTTTCTTCAATTTCTGAAGAGTAGCACAATACACTTCAGAGTTGATCGTTTGACCATGGGGAAGGACATCGAACAGAATAACCCCTTCAGCGTCCCAGAAGACTGTAACCATGACTTTACCGGCTGAGGGTATGGCTTTAAACTTTTTCTTGGTAGGGGAGTGGGTGTGGCGCCACTCCATTGATTGCCATTTTGTTTCAGGTTCGAAGTGATGAACCCATGTTTCATCGCGTGTAACAATCTTTGACAAGAAATTGTCACCCTCAGCCACATGACGAGCAAGCAATTCCGCACAGATGGTTCTCCTTTGCTCTTTATGGTGTTCGGTTAGACAACGAGGGACCCAGCGGGAACAAACCTTTGAATATCCCAACTGGTGAACAATTGTGACAGCACTACCAACAGAGATGTCAAGTTGAGCACTGAGTTGTTTGATGGTGATCCGTCGATCATCTCGAACGAGTGTGTTCGCACGCTCCGCCATTGCAGGAGTCACAGCTGTGCACGGCCGGCCCGCACGCGGGAGATCAGACAGTCTTGCTTGACCTTGCGGCGATGATGACACACGCTTTGCCAACGATTCACCGTGCTTTTGTCCACTGTCAGATCACCGTAGACATTCTGCAAGCGCCTATGAATATCTGAGATGCCCTGGTTTTCCGCCAAAAGAAACTCGATCACTGCCCGTTGTTTGCAATGCACATCCGTTACAGACGCCATTTTAACAGCTCCGTACAGCGCTGCCACCTGTCGGGAGTCAATGAAACTATACGAGACGAAGCGAGAATGTTTGAAAATATTCCACAAGAAATTTCCGGTTTTTTCAACCAAAATTGGCCGAGAAAAAAATGTGTTGCATTACTTATTGAACTGCCCTCGTATAACCCAACTGAATATACCTGTGCAATCAAATTTTGCCTAAGGCCGTCGTCACACGGACCGTGCTTTCGAACGTCAACGTTTAGCTTGCCGAGTTCAACGTGCTGCTAAACCCCCAGAAATGATGCGACTTGTGCATCGGTACGTGGTACACTCGCAAGCCATCGCAACCCGCTCCAACGGCAGCTGTCGGTTGTATCTGGCTCGTAAATAACACTGTTTACGATGGAGGCGCGCGTAAAATTACTGCTCTAGCTCTATTGAAAGCACATTGTCTCCTTCGTCCATACGCTAGTCATGTCCTTGTGTCTGTAGTACACATAAATAATAACTTCAATATCCATGGCCATGTTGTAAGGCAAAAAGAAAGTACCCTGTTCAGCCAATAAGTAAATCGGCGTATAAAAGTTTCGTTACAAATAGTACGATACAAGAATGAGATTTTCACTCTGCAGCGGAGTGTGCGCTGTTATGAAACTTCCTGGCAGATTAAAACTTTGTGCCGGATCGAGACTCGAACTCGGGGCCTTTGCCTTTCGCGGGCAAGTGTTCTACCAACTGAGCTACCCAAACACAACTCACGACCTCTCCTCACAGCTTTACTTCTTCCAATACCTCGTCTCCTACCTTCCAAACTTTACAGAAGCTCTCCTGCGAGCACTTGCCCGTGAAAGGCAAAGGCCCGAGTTCGAGTCTCGGTCCGGCACACAGTTTTAATCTGCCAGGAAGTTTCATAACAGCGCACACTCCGCTGCAGAGTGAAAATCTCATTCTGGAAACATCCACCAGGCTGTGGCTAAGCCATGTCTCCGCAATATCCTTTCTTTCAGTAGTGCTAGTTCTGCAAGGTTCGCAGGAGAGCTTCTGTAAAGTTTGGAAGGTAGGAGACGAGGTACTGGCACAAGTAAAGCCGTGAGAACGGGGCGTGAGTCGTACTTGGGTAGCTCAGTTGGTTCGTGTCCCGGTCGGGGCACACATTTGCCGGCACGGTAGCTCAGCGTGTTCGGTCAGAGGGCTACGTGCTCTCTGTAATAAAAAAAACTGAGTCAAAGAATCAACGATCAACTTGAAGGGATGTCTTGTGACGTCCGCCCAGACGAAACACAACGAACAATATCGAACGAAATGAAAAAAAAAAAGTTGGTAGAGCACTTGCCCGCGAAAGGCAAAGGTCCGAATTCGAGTCTCGGTCCGGCACACAGTTTTAACCTGCCAGGAAGTTTCAGTACGATACAAATTTACTATAGTTCTTCACATTCATAATTTTCTCTTTTTAGTAAAATCCTAAGGTCATTCTTAATTGATCATTGTTCGCGTTCTGTAGCAGAATCTTTACAACATGTGAATCACGAAACTTAAAAAGGTCCAAATATCTTACTGCAAGTAGTGCAAGCTGTCCTGTAGATTAAGCCAATCAAACTAACTCACTCCTCACAAATAGTGCAATTACATATACATAACATCGCATGTTACGCTATATATTTACATTAAACAAATAAGAAAGCACTGGAACATATTAAAAACGCGAAAGTTAGAAAAAAGTGTTTGGATGTAGTGGGTCACGAACCACCAACACATCAGACTTTTTGTTGCACATCTGTGACGCTACTCATCTTTTTTATAGGAGCCCGAGAGGAGGGTTGAGGGCAAGGAGGGTCGGGGGCAAAGATGGGCGGGGGTCCACTCCCGAGGCCTGGTCATAATGTACTGCTCCCGCCCTCCCAGAGGCAAGGAAGGAAACGGGTCTTGGAGGATCAAGAGGTCTTCATTTGGACAAATATAATTTTTTTCTCTCCACCACATCCTACTGCCACTACCTGAAGCTTCCGAGTCGTCTTCTCGCAAATTAATGGAGCAGGGCTCCCTCTAAACCGTTTCCTCAGAGGATCAATCATGTTCCACGAGTCATCTTCAAATATGCCTTCTCGTACTCGGAAAGCCCCATTGGGCAGGAGAATCCTCGAATAATGCGCCTAAATAATTCGCAAGTCGTGTCCGGTACAATGAATGGTGGTAGAACACCTCGGGAGTTGTCGTTAGGTGAAAACAAATATCGAGAGCACTTTCGGGAGCGCCTTGCAACACGTAATACAGCACCACACCCTTCAGCCAGTCGACTGCGTTCGTTCTGGCGGTGGGAAAGTAACAGTATCTGGGTGTAGGAGTTCATCTGGCGTGATAGACTCCGGGTGCTGCCTCAACAGGAGTGCCAGCATAGGCTGTATAAGATCCCCAACACCTGCCCGTCACAGGTAGTGGTGCACGCCCCAATCGACGACTGCGCAGTGCAGGTAGATAGAGTCGTCCGTAAGATGGATGAAATGGAGGTGCTGGCATGTGGCATGTGGCCTTTCACCACCACGTACCACAAGGAACGAGTGTACGTGGGGAGGTATGGGGAGTGGACAGCCCGCCACACCCTAGTCCAGTGGACAGTCAGGTGCTGCTGTGCGACCCTGTTTTTAAGTTGTCATACTTGATAGAAGCGGTAATTGTCTCTCGTACTTGGCGCTCTCGTCGCCGGTAGATCCTCAGTCATGTAGCTCAGATCGATCAGGAAATCTCGGACGTCGGCGAGAGACGGAGCTATGTGGCCCACAGCCATCAGTGGTCGAAGGTCTCGGGGCGCAGCGATCTGAACCAGTGCCCCGTCAAGCTGGTGCAGCCGTAGTCCACTTTAGTTGCGTCATTCGTAGATACAGCACGCGCGTGCGGTTGTGGATATGAATCAATCCAAGACTTCCCGCCAGGAGTGGCCTCATTAAAGTGGTGTTGCAGACTTTGAATATCTGACTTGCATTCAGAAAGTGTTCGTACAGCGCCTGGAAATTATGGGCCACGGTGACCATTAAGGGAATAATATGCGCAAAATCATTATGGTTGGGTCGGCCGCTGTGACCGAGCGGTTCTAGGCGCTTCAGACCGGAACCACGCTGCTGCTATGGTCACAGGTTCGAATCCTGGCTCGGGTATGGATGTGTGTGATGTCCTTAGGTTAGTTAGGTTCAAGTAGTTCTAAGTCTAGGGGACTGATGACCTCAGATGTTAAGTCCTATAGTGCTTAGAGCCATTTGAACCATTAAGTTTGGGCGCTAGGTAAGTGCTGACACAATGCGTCCGGAGAATCATATCCATGTGGCGGAATGTGCTGTCATGGAGCAGCGCACGGGTCCGTTGTGGTAGCCGGCGATATGGGACTGTAGCATTTCGTCCAACTGTACTGCAGAACTGCACTTCCAATGCGTTCAGTGTGAGAACCTTCTGGAAGGGTATCACCGTCGGTTGGAAATGACATCACCGATGTGACTCGTTTTGCACATGTTGACGACGCTGCCTGACACCACGCCGTAGCGACGCAACCACTTCGTCAGCCAAGGCCCCGCATAGGAAAGTCACGTCTCGAATGCAGATGCCTAGCAGTCGTTGCCGAAGGCCACGTAGTGCGCATTCGAGGGTCGCCACGAGTGAGTCTCCTGACAAAGGGCATCCTTGTCGCGCCGACTGTCCAAGAGTGATGTGTTCGGTTCGGCGGCCGTTGACCATAATCCAGAAGCGCGCCCCACGAATTAAACGTAGGATCACCCCTGCTGTCCCCTGCGAGAGGCCCTTGCAATCAAGCACGGGACCGAGCGGGGTGGCGCAGCGGCTAGCACACTGGACTCGCATTCGGGAGGACGACCGTTCAATCCCCCGTCCGGCCATCCTGATTTAGTTTTCCCGTGATTTCCCTAAATCGCTCCAGGTAAATGCCAGGATAGTTCCTTTGAAAGAGCACGACCGACTTCCTTCCCTAATCCGATGAGGCCGATGACCTCGCTGTCTGGTCTCCTCCCCCAAACAATCCAACCCAACACTCAAGCACAGGAAGGAAACCATGGTCGATGTGATCAAAGGCATGATCAGAATCGATGGCGACAAGGGTGTGTCAAAGGCGGCAGGTCGGCGGCAGCGCTGTGAAGTCGCGATAGGCGCCAAGTGCCCTGTGGATGTTGTTGTCACCATCTATACATGTCTGGTCAAGATTTATCAAGTGTCCGATTGTGATCTGAAGATGTGTGCGATGGATATGGGCGAAAAGTTTGTAACCCACGTTTAGAAGCGCAAGAAAACGACAGTAGTGACAACAGTATGAACTACTCGGTTTTGGAACCGGAATCATGATGCCTTAGAGGACATCCGTGGGGACGGCAAAATCGTCGCGGAGGAGGTCTTGAAACATCTGAATCCATTGAATCCATTGAGCGCCCATCAGGTGATAGAAGGCATGGTAGAATTCGTTCGGTAAACATTCCAGTTCTGGTGATTTGTATGGGGCGCCACATGCCAAGGCTGATGTTACTTCTTCAGCAGTTATTGGAGGCAGTAGGACATCGTCCTGGGCTGCTGCTCTGGGAAAGGGTAAATCGTGTAGGATGCCTCGTCCTCAAGTGCAGTCCGTGGGTCCTCGCCATAAAACATCCTGTGATGCTGGATGAACCCCGTGGCTATGGCACACTGCAAGTCGATGTGTCCACCCGCTGCTGTCTCTCCTAATGTTACAAGGTGGAGCTTTTGGTGGCTTCTCTCTCGGGTGACGTGATATACGGACGCCATTTTGGTGGCGATGGTATCCTGTGCCCTCGCCCAGTCTTAAGCTCCGTCAAGCTGTTCTAGTGAGACGAGTTCCGACGTCGGCCGATGCCAGCACGCTCTGTCGCAGCCATATCACTTGAATGTCCGTCGGAGGGCCAGCTTAGCGGGGTCGAACCACCAATGTAACGTAAAAGGACGTGCGTGCAGACCCTAGATACAGCGATCCCACGTAGCAGCGATCTCCAGGCAACATGCGTCCTCACATAGGTAGAAAATGTTCAGCATCCATGGACAACAGCTTTGGCGTGGGGGAATGTGACTAAACAGATGTACACGAAATGCTCAGCGGCGGATGTCAGCCACGGTTCTGCGTCCCTCGTGAAGAATGCTGGCAGAGTGATCGGTGAACTATGTACAGCGATGACAGTCCCTTTGAAGGAGATACCTTTGGTCTTGGAGCGCTTGTAGTGCCAGGCAGGTAGAGTAGCACAGCGTTTGGTCTGTGGAATTCAGGACGCTATTAAAATCGCCGCCAATGACGTAGTGTTCCCTATTCCCATGCAAGAGCGAAGCATTTTCGTCAGAATAAAAGGTGTTCTGTTCACCGCAACGAAATGTCCCGGAGCGTGCGTGGACACTGACAATACAGACTGCCCGCACGATAATGGTCAGCCCTCGTGTAGATGGCAGATACGTGACAACATCCGATGCCTTGATGCCATTGCGTATGAGGATTGTGGTTCTGCCGGCACCATCTCTAGATGGAATACTGTAGGCTGCTTACCAATAAATCTCCAATTGCAGCTCCGGGTGGACTTTTTGGCGATATCTAGGTCTGCCGTCTGGAGTATCTCATGGAATATGCGCGTTTTGATGGTGGTGTGTATGCTGTTGGTGTTGAATTGTACACACACAGTGGGACTGAGACATCTTAAGGTGGAGTATGTAGGTGCAAGTGGGGGCCCCTCTGAGGTAACGGGGCCACTTGGCTACTGTGGTGGGCATTCTTAACCTGGGCCTTCTACGGATGTCAGCCTCCCCCCAAGTAAGCCGCCAGCCCTGTGTAGCAAAGGAATGTCAAGGTTGGGTGGTGCGTCTTCCGCCTCCATTTCAGAAACTCAATCACCGGGCAGTTAAGTGATTTGTGATCGTATGTCGTCGCGGGCAAAGGGCTCCATTGCATGGTCCTCATCTTGAGGAGTTGTCTGGAACAGGCGTGGCCGCCGTCCTGTCCATGGCATGCTTGTAGAGTCCGTTGGCAAACAACGAGTCAGAGACGATATCAGTAGCTTGCTCCATGTCTCTACCCCATTGGTTGTCATCTGTCAAGAGGTGGTGTTTCTTATGACACTTTGCAAACATTGTTTCCGGGACCGCATGTCTGCTCGCTTCGAAGTGCTGGGGCCAGCACCTTCTGCCGTGAGGCCGACATCAGGAACTGCTATCCCTGGTACGACGACAATTGAAGCGGTTGAGGGTGTTGTTTTCTTGAAGGGCGGAGCCGTCATCATGGAGTCGTTGGCGGCTGAGCTCGTGTTCGCTTGAGGCTGCGTCATGGGCACGGTATCTATGCTCACGGGCTGCACGGCTTCCAAGTACACAAGCTGTAATGCAGCAGTCACTGCTGTCTGTAGTGGTTCCGCACATGGCCCCTAGACCAGGCGGCGCTGGACGTGTCGACAGCCAGATCATGTCCTCAATTGTCCGTTATAAATAATGATGGCTCGGCAAACACCGACGAACACGTACGACGGCAAATATTTGAGTAGTTAGATGCGTACCTGTCGTACGCCATTGAGAATGTGATACATTTGAAAGGTGTTCCACTTCTTTTCCATGTAACGTAAGACCGTCCCATACGTCCGTAAGTTTCAGTACCGAGAGCGGTTGGGACTTCGAACAGCAGTTCGAATACGCGCACTGTGCGCACAACCATACCCGCGCGGTCCACCGTCACCGTGTTCACATTACCGTCAGCATGGCGAAAGTCGGAGCAGTTGGTGGAATGGCGGACTCGGTTGACACCCGCCTCTTTGTTTTTCAGCTTGAGGCAGACTGTACTGGAAATGATAGACAGATGGACGCCTATCAACTCGTGGGGATCGACATGCATGTCGTCTCTCATAAACCGTTCCAGTTCATAAGCCTCTGGACCCACATAGGATGTGTCGAACGTGAGTTTCACCGTCGCCTAGCGGTAAGAGACCGCCATATCTAGTCAGAGCTTTAAATCACAACTATCGCAGTACCACTCTAACCTTCTGCGTGGTGTCTGTTTGTTCTATATCGTGTCTCCCTACCACTTTCGCGCAACGACGCTCTGAGCGTGTTTTTTTAGGGAATTGACTAGTTTGAACCTGGAACCTGTTGCTGGTAAGGAGACGCCAGACCACACATGACATGTGGAATTCAGAAGAGTTCAGTGAGACTAGCGATGATATAACCAAATACTTAATGATTTCAGCGTCAGCTCCACTGCACTCCCTGCAAAAGAATCTTAATACTAACTAAATTTAGTGGAAGGGGTTCAAGGCTTTCCTATTTTTAGTTAGCTCGTAAAATAGCGTCGAAAAAGCAGTTAAGTTTACCATTGGAAATTTTATTCTACTCACAAAGCATTGTTTATAAATTGCACTATTGATAAAAGGAAATGTTTTAATACAGGATGGTAAAAACCAACTGCGTTCAACAAAAATGTGAACGAATATTCCCTGAATCGGTATCCAAGTTCTACAATGGATCGAAGGATAACCTATGCCATATCACATCTATAATCTAGGTTTAAATTTTTACTTCAAGTGGCAAATGTGAACACCATGAGATTTAATTGACGATCGACACTAGTAATACGTAAAAAGGGGATGTAACAGATGAGACTTCTGCAGTTCTGAGTGAAGCCTTATGCGCTCTTATGCGGCATCGCGTGCGTTCATTACTTTGTTGGTGGTTAGGCAGCGCCAGGGGCGGCTGGTGGCGCAGCTCCACACACCTCGTCGTCTCGGAAGCAACTGTCACGAACTTCTCTTTACTACAATTTTCTGAAGTGGAAGAAAAAGGTATCTGGCTGTGTTTTCAACTGACCAATCAGGGTCTCAATGTTAACCTTAAGCTCCGCCTACAAAAATTCTGTCTATCCAATGAGAAACGTTATACTTTTCGTGGTGGGCAATGTTTTTAAAGTTTGCAACGTAACAGAGACGCGAAAAAGTCTCACGCTAAAACTTGCAGCTTGTGTGGCCCTTTTGGTTTTATCGTAAGATCTATACTGCTCTTCTGGAGGGCTCTATCTTTTAACATGAGCTGGCGGGTGGTCCTGACGTAACAGAGACGCGAAAAAGTCGCACGCTAAAACTTGCGGGTGGTGTGGTCCTAGCGGTTAGCTGGCGACGTGGGTGTCCGTCCGTCCCTTACTGTAGGGCCTTCTCGCTTAACACGGTTCTGCTCTCGGCTTCAGTTTTCGTTTCTCCCCTCGGAACTGCGTCTGTCTCACGGTGGGAAGGTAGGACATGCATTTAGGCATTCTTGCGTTAGTCTGTGGTATTCCATTTGCTCACTCGTTACTCGTATTACTTTGGTTAATTTAATGTCACGATTTATTCGGAGCTATGTGACATACTACTGGATTTGCTTATCATGTCAGGGTTTTCATGGAAGGTGTTGGATTTGCCTGACACCTTACACCACGCACGGCGAGTAAAAAAACACACGTGCACAGCGCTGCTCGAAGCGCCGCGCTCCCGAGCCGTGTCGCGGCTGAAGCCCGACTGTCGAGCTAAATCAACCACTATATCTAACATCTTACCGTCTCCTGAAATTTAACTGTAGCAAATTGTGTAAGTAGGCTGTTTAGTTTTTTATGTTCGTAACGTCACGTAGCGCTCTGTATGAGAATCATTGGCGGTGCTGTGTGCAGTCTGTGGCTGGTTGGCATTGTTGGAATATTCGTTATTGTAGTGTTGGGCAGTTGGATGTGAACAGCGCGTAGCGTTGCGCATTTGGAGGTGGACCGCCAGCAGTGGTGGACGTGGGGAGAGAGATGCTGAAGTTTTGAGAGCGGATGATCTGGGCCGGCCGAAGTGGCCGTGCGGTTAAAGGCGCTGCAGTCTGGAACCGCAAGACCGCTACGGTCGCAGGTTCGAATCCTGCCTCGGGCATGGATGTTTGTGATGTCCTTAGGTTAGTTAGGTTTAACTAGTTCTAAGTTCTAGGGGACTAATGACCTCAGCAGTTGAGTCCCATAGTGCTCAGAGCCATTTTTTTTTGGATGATCTGGACGTGTGTGCATCACAGAGAGTAAATTTGTAATACTGGATATCATGAACTGATACATATATTATGACTTTTGAACACTATTAAGGTAAATACATTGTTTGTTCACTATCAAAATCTTTCATTTGCTAACTATGCCTATCAGTAGTTAGTGCCTTCAGTAGTTGGAATCTTTTATTTAGCTGGCAGTATTGGCGCTCGCTGTATTGCAGTAGTTCGAGTAACGAAGATTTTTTTGAGGTAAGTGATTCATGAAAGTTATATGTTATTGTTAGTCACGGCCACGCTTTTGTAGGGATTATTGATAGTCAGATTGCGTTGCGCTAAAAATATTGTTTGTCAGTTTAGTGTTGATCAGAATAAGTAAAGAGAGTAATGTCTGAGTACGTTCAGTTTTGCCAAGCTGTTTGAAAATCAAATAACGTAAGGGGTTTACCAGCACAGTAATTGATAATTTTTTCTGAGGCGACGTTTCATAATTGTACCAAGAACAACGCGTTTTTCATGGATCCTCAACATGCCGTTGCTTTGAAATGGCATACTCTCATGATACGCAAGTGACAATAATTCTTTTACTACGAATATTACTTTTCTTGTCATTTTATTACAACGAATCATAGAATTAACGACTGGTTTTTGAGATAGCATCGATTTGATGGTGCTCAGAAACGCTTTGTATACTCGTACGTAGGGGCGCTAACTGGAAGCCAAAAACATGGCTCTAAGCACTATGGGACTTAACATCTGAGGTCATCAGTCCCCTGGACTTACAAGGGAACCTCCCCATCGCACCCCCCTCAGATTTAGTTATAAGTTGGCACAGGGATAGGCCTTGAAAAACTGAACTCAGATCAATCGAGAAAACAGGAAGAAGTTGTGTGGAACTATGAAGAAAATAAGCAAAATATACAAACTGAGTAGTCCATGTGCAAGATAGGCAACATCAAGGACAATGTTAGCTTACGAGCGCCGTGGTCCCGTGGTTAGCGCGAGCAGCTGCAAAAGGAGAGGTCCTTGGTTCAAATCTTCCCTCGGGTGAAAAGTTCAATTTTTTATTTTCAGATAATTATTAAAGTTTAGGCACTCACACATAATCAACTTCGCTCTCCAAAATTTCAGGACATGTTCAGATTTGCTTGGACATAAGCAGGATTTGACGGACTACGCACGGAAACATTTGAAAACGTAAAAAACATATGTTTTGACAGAGCACAGGGAAAACTGTGCGACTGTGAAACTGTTGCATTCATTTTTTGCAGTTTATGTGACCAACGCTTATGTTTTCATCACTTTTTTGGGAGTGATTATCACATCCACAAGAAAACCTAAATCGGGCAAGGTAGAAGAATCTTTTTACCCATTCGCCAAGTGTGCAAGTTAGGTGGGTCGACAACATATTCCTGTCATGTGACGCACATGCCGTCACCAGTGTCGTAAAGAATATATCAGACATGTTTTCCTGTGGAGGAATCGGTTGACCTATGACCTTGCGATCAAATGTTTTTGGTTCCTACTGGAGAGACACGTCCTTTTGTCTACTAATCGCTCGGTTTTGCGGTGCGGTCACAAAACACTGACACTAAACTTATTACAGTGAACAGAGACGTCAATGAATGAACGGACAGATCGTAACTTTGCGAAAATAAAGAAAGTAAGATTTTCACTCGAGGGAGGACTCGAACCAAGGACCTCTCGTTCCGCAGTTGCTCATTCTAACCACGGGACCACGGCGTTCCTCAGCTTACCTCGTCCTTGATGTTGCCTATTCTGCACATGGACTACTCAGTTTGTATATTTTGCTTATTTTTTCATAGTTCCACACAACTTCTTCCGGTTTTCTCGATTGATCTGTGTTTAGTTTTTCAAGGCCTATCCACTGTGTCAATTTATAACTAAATCTGAGGGGGGTGCGATGGGGAGGTTCCCTTGTTAAAACTACTTGGACCTAACTAACCTAAGGACATCACGCACATCCATGCCTGAGACAGGAATCGAAAAAAAATGGTTCAAATGGCTCTGAGCACTATGGGACTGAACATCTGGGGTCATCAGTCCCCTAGACTTAGAACTACCTTAGACCTAACTAAGCTAAGGACATCACACACATCCATCCCCCAGACAGGATTCAAACCTGCGACCGTAGCGGTCGCGCGGTTCGTGACTGAAGCGGCTACAAACGCTCCGCCACAACGGCCGGCACAGGATTCTAACCTGCGACCGTAGCAGCAGCGCGGTTCCAGACTGAAGCTCCTAGAACCGCTCGGCCACAGCGGCCGGCCACTGAAAGAGAATACTGCGCCCCACAACTCGTGCTGAAGGGCGATGGCGTGCAGGTGACAATGGTGGCATTATGCCGTCTCATTTGTCAACGTTCAAACGCATGCACGCGAGGAAAGACTGCTCAACGTGCTATTCCACGTTATGACGTCAGAAACTCGGCACACTCAACGCTCAGCGTTCGGATGCGCTGTCCGTGTGCTGACGGCTTAATGGTAGAAACGGGTCTGGTCGTTTAAGAACGTGCAGCAACCACACCGGACACACGTCTGGCACGCTTCGGGATGAGAAACACATCCAGTGTGTGGACGGGTTAAAGCTTTGGGAAGCTATGTGTGTCTTTTACAGTGAAAGTCACTTCAGACAGAGACGGAACAGAGAGGCTTCCCAGTGGAACGCTTCGTGAAATACGGAGCCAGCAGGAGGCACGTGTGTGCAGGATGCAGATGAGGGCCCTGCCGCTGTCATTGTCCTGCGAGCAGACGGGACGGGGGGAACGTCCGGCCGAGACGGTGCGCCGTCTGGTCCGGCCGTCGGACGCCGCGGCAATTGTGGCGAGGCGCGTGGAGCGCGTCCAGCACCGGCCACGAGTCCGCAAATTGTCTTGATTCGCCAGGAAGGCCACCAGCCGTGCAGAAATACGCCGTGCCTCACCGCCATTATGCTGCCAGCCGGTGTAACGAGCCTCGTACACCAACTGCCCAAGCTCTGTCAAATACAGTACGTCCCCTAGTTACGCGCTCACCAACCTTTCGGAGATAATTACCCCTAAACGACGATCACACATCAAACAATACCGCCAACAAAGTACCTTTAGACTGAAACAAAGCGCACTCCTATTTTATAGACTCAAATACACTACTGGCCATTAAAATTGCTACACCAAGAAGAAAATCACATGATAAACGGGTATTCATTGGACAAATATATTATAATAGAACTGACATGTGATTACATTTTCACGTAATTTGGGTGCATAGATTCTGAGAAATCAGTACCCAGAACAACAACCTCTGGCCGTAATAACGGCCTTGATACACCTGGGCATTGAGTCAAACAGAGCTTGAATGGCGTGTACAGGTACAGCTACCATTGCAGCTTCAACACGATACCACAGTTAATCAAGAATAGTGACTGGCGTATTGTGACGAGCCAGTTGTGAGGCCACCATTGACCAGACGTTCTCAATCGGTGAGAGATCTGGAGAAGTGCTGGCCAGGGCAGCAGTCGAACATTTTCTCTATCCAGAAAGGCCCCTACAGGACCTGCAACGTGCGGTCGTGCATTATCCTGCTGAGATGTAGGGTTTCTCAAGGAACGAATGAAGTGTAGAGCCACGGATCGTAACCCATCTAAAATGTAACGTCCACTGCTCAAAGTGCCGTCAATGCGAACAAGAGGTGACCGAGACGTGTAACCAATGGCACCTCATACCATCACGCTGGATGATACGCCAGTATGGCGACGACGAATACACCCTTCCAATGTGCGTTCACCGCGATGTCGCCAAACACGGATGCAACCATCATGATGCTGTAAACAGAACCTGGATTCATCCGAAAAAATGACGTTTTGCCATTTGTGCACCCAGGTTCGTCGTTGAGTACACTATCGCAGGCGCTCCTGTCTGTGATGCAGCGTCAAGGGTAACCGCAGCCATGGTCTCCGAGCTGATAGTCCATGCTGCTGCAAACGTCGTCGAATTGTTCGTGCAGATGGTTGTTGTCTTGCAAACGTCCCCCTCTGTTGACTCAGGGATCGAGAAGTGGCTGCACGATCCGTTACAGCCATGCGGATAAGGTGCCTGTCATCTCGACTGCTAGTGATATAAGGCCGTTGGGATCCAGCACGGCGTTAAGTATTACCCTCCCGAACCCACCGATTCCATATTCTGCTAACAGTCATTGGATCTCGACCAACGCGAGCAGAAATGTCGTGATATGATAAACCGCAATCGCGATAGGCTACAATCCGACTTTTATCAAAGTCGGAAACGTGATGGTACCCATATTTCCTCCTTACACGAGGCATCAGCATCACAACAACGTTTCACCAGGTAACGCCAGTCAACTGCCGTTTGTGTATGAGAAATTGGTTGGAAACTTTCCTCACGTCAGCACGTTGTAGGTGTCGCCACCGGCGCCAACCTTGTGTGAATGCTCTAAAAAGCTAATCATTTGCATATCACAGAATCTTCTTCCTGTCGGTTAAATTTCGCGTCAGTAGCACGTCATCTTGGTGGTGTAGCAATTTTAATGGACAGTAGTGTAGTTACTAATGCATAGTTCACCTACCAACGAGCCGGCCGCGGTGGCCGAGCGGTTCTAGGCGCTCCAGTCTGGAGCCGCGCTGCTGCTACGGTCGCAGGTTCGAATCCTGCCTCGGGCATGGGTGTGTGTCATGTCCTTAGGTTAGTTAGGTTTAAGTAGTTCTAAGTTCTAGGGGACTAATGACCACAGCAGTTGAGTCCCATAGTGCTCAGAGCCATTTGAACCTACCAACGAACCTATCTACAAATAAGACTTATGAATTTCTCTAGGTTTTTTTTTATTAAACATCGAAGAAAACCTTTTATCGGCATATGGCCAACACGGATTCAGAAAATATCGTTCTTGTGAACAACAACTACCCTTCTGTTCTCACGAAGTAATGGGTGCTATCGACAGAGGACGCCAAACTGATTCCACATCTGCATCTACATTTACGTGATTAATCTGCTGTTCACAATAAAGTGCCTGGCAGAGGGTTCAATGAACCATCTTCTAGCTGTCTCTCTACCGTTCCACTCTCGAACGGCGCGCGGGGAAAACGAGCACTTACATTTTTCTCTTATTTTATCGTGATGATAATTTCTCCCTATGCAGGTGGGTGCCAACAGAATGTGTTCGCAATCGGAGGAAAAACTGGTGACTGAAATTTCATGAGAAGACCCCGTCGCAACGAAGAACACCTTTATTTTAATGATTGCCACTCCAATTCACGTATCATGTCTGTGACACTATCTCCCCTATATCGGGATAGTAAAAAACGAGCTGCCCCTCTTTGAACTTTTTCGATGTCATCCGTCAGTCCCACCT
This sequence comes from Schistocerca serialis cubense, assembly GCF_023864345.2. Taxonomy (NCBI): domain Eukaryota; kingdom Metazoa; phylum Arthropoda; class Insecta; order Orthoptera; family Acrididae; genus Schistocerca; species Schistocerca serialis. Next base: position 698,138,048 of record NC_064641.1, on the reverse strand, counting down.
GATGCGGATCCCACACCGCACAGCAATACTCCAGGACAGGGCGGACAAGCGTGGTGTAAGCAGTCTCTTTAGTAGACCAGTTGCACCTTCTAAGTGTTCTGCCAATGAATCGCAGTCTTTGGTTTGCTCTACCCATAACATTACCTATGTGATCGTACCAATTTAGGTTATTATTAATTGGAACGATCACATTTTTAGATTTCCAGAAGGGTTTTGATACCGTACCTCGCAAGTGACTTCTACTTAAATTGCTCGCCTACGTAGTATCGTATGAGTTGTGTTACAGGGTTTGTGATTTCCTGTCAGAAAGGCCACAGCTCTTAATAACAGACGGAAAGTCATCGAGTAAAGTAGAAGTAATATCTGGCGTTCCTCAAGGAAGTGTTCCTGAATTACATAAATGATTTAACAGATACTTCAGCAGTCCCCTTAGACTATTTGCAAATCATGCTGTCATTTGCCGTCTTGTAACATCATCAGATGAAATAACGAATTGCAGAATGATTTGGACAAGGTAACTGCATGGTGTAAAAAATGGCAATTGCCTCTACATGATAAAAAGTGTAAGGTCATCCAAATGAGTACTGAAAGGAATTCGTTAAACTTCGGTTACGTGATAAATCACTCAAATCTAAAGGCCGTAAGCTCAACGAAATCCTTAGGCATTATAATAAAGAGTAACGTGAATTGGAACGATAATGTTGTGGTAGAGCAAACCAAAGACTACGATTCATTGGCAGAACACATCGAAAATTTACTGATCTACTAAAGAGATTGCTTACGCTACGCCCGTCCGCTCTCTTCTCGACCTGCTGGTACGCGGAAAGCGATGCGCATTAGATAGGATTGACGGAGGGCATCGAAAACTTTGAAAGATGGGCAGCTCGTTTTGCATTATGACGAAATACAGGAGAGAGTGCCACGAGTACGATGCATGAACTGAGGTGGCAGTCAATAAAACAAAGGCGTTTTTCGCTGCGGCAGGACCTTCTCATGAAAAGTCAGTTACCATCTTTCTTCCAAGAGTGTGAAAATGTTTCGTCGACGCCCACCTGCGTTGGGAGAAAGAATCATCATATTAAAATAAGAGAAATAGAGCTCGCACGGAAAGATTGAAGTGTTCGTTTCTACGGCGCGCTGTTAGAGATTGGAACGGTTGAGAAGTACTTGAACGTTGATCGAAGATCCCTCCGCAAACACTTAATTAGGTATTGCAAAGTGATCATATGTGTGTAGAACTACACTACTAGCCATTAAAATTGCTGCACCATGAAGATGACGTGCTACAGACGCGAAATTTAACCGATAGGAAGAAGATGCTGTGATATGCAAATGATTAGCTTTTCAGAACATTCACACAAGGTTGGCGCCGGTGGCGACACCTACAACGTGCTGACATGAGGAAAGTTTCCAACCGATTTCTCATACACAAACAGCAGTTCACCGGCGTTGCCTGGTGAAACGTTGTTGTGATGCCTCGTGTAAGGAAGAGAAATGCGTACCATCACGTTTCCAGCTTTGACAAAGGTCGGATTGTAGACTATCGCGATTGCGGTTTATCGTATCGCGACATTGCTGCCCGCGTTGGTCGAGATCGAATGACTGTTAGCAGAGTATGGAATCAGTGGGTTCAGGAGAGTAATACGGAACGCCGTGCTGGATACCAACGGCCTCGTATCACTAGCAGTCGAGATGACAAGCGTCTTATCCGCATGGCTGTAGCGGATCGTGCAGCCACGTCTCCATCGCTGAGTCAACAGATGGGGACGTTTGCAAGACAACAACTATTTGCACGAACGGTTCGATGACATTTGCAGCAGCATGGACTATCAGCTCGGAGACCATTGCTGCGGATACCCTCGACGCTGCATCACAGACAGGAGCGCTTGGGATGGTGTACTCAACGACGAACCTGGGTGCATGAATGGCAAAACGACATTTTTTCGGATGAATCCAGGTTCTGTTTACAGCATCATGATGGTTGCATCCGCGTTTAGCGACATCGCGGTGTACGCGCAATGGAGGCGTGTATTCGTCATCGCCATACTGGCGTATCACCCGGCGTGATGGTATGGGGTGCCATTGGTTACACGTCTCGGTCACCTCTTGTTCGCATTGACGGCACTTTGAGCAGTGGACGTTACATTTTAGATGGTTTACGATCCGTGGCTCTACCCTTCATTCGTTCCTTGAGAAACCCTACATTTCAGCAGGATTATGCACGACCGCACGTTGCAGGTCCTGTAGGGGCGTTTCTGGATACAGAAAATGTTCGACTGCTGCCCTGGCCAGCACATTCTCCAGATCTCTCACCAATTGAGAACGTCTGGTCAATGGTGGCCGAGCAACAGGCTCGTCACAATACGCCAGTCACTACTCTTGATGAACTGTGGTATCGTGTTGAAGCTGCATGGGCAGCTGTACCTATACACGCCATCCAAGCTCTGTTTGACTCAATGCCCAGGCGTATCAAGGCCGTTATTACGGCCAGAGGTTGTTGTTCTGGGTACTGATTTCTCAGGATCTGTGCAGCCAAATTACGTGAAAATGTAATCACACGTCAGTTGTAATATAATATATTTGTCCGATGAATACCTGTTTATCATCTCATTTCTTATTGGTGTAGTATTTTTAATGGCCAGTAGTGTAACAAGATTATGAAGCGGGCTGTGGCTAAAGACTCTCTGTACTCATTGCACAGGACCCAATTCCTTATAGGGAGCCGCGCGGAGTGGCCGCACGCTTTAAGGCGCCATGTCACATGTGTGTGCTTGTGTTGTCCTTAGCATAAGTTAGTTTAAGCAGTGTGTAAGTCTAGGGACCGGTGACCTCAGCAGTTTGGTCCCTTAGGAATTCGCACACATTTGAACATTTCCTTACAGGAAGCTGAGACTGATCTAAAACTACAGGGTGATTCAAAAAGAATACCACAACTTTAGGAATTTAAAACTCTGCAACGACAAAAGGCAGAGCTAAGCACTATCTGTCGGCAAATTAAGGGAGCTATAAAGTTTCATTTAGTTGTACATTTGTTCGCCATTTCAGCCAATAAAGTTTTTGGTCCCTTTTTCTTCGAAGGTGCTACTGTAACTGGACTACAGTATCTGGAGATGTTAGAGAATTGGCTGTTCCCTCAGCTCGAACAAGAAGCACAACAATTCATATTTCAGCAGGATGGAGCGCCACCACATTGGCACTTATCTGTCCGTAACTACCTGAAAGTCAACTACCCGAGGCGATGGATCGGCCGCCAGGCAGCCCGTGACAGAGCACTTCATCACTGGCCTCCAAGAAGCCCTGATCTTACCCCCTGCGATTTTTTCTTATGGGGGTATGTTAAGGATATGGTGTTTCGGCCACCTCTCCCAGCCACCATTGATGATTTGAAACGAGAAATAACAGCAGCTATCCAAACTGTTACACCTGATATGCTACAGAGAGTGTGGAACGAGTTGGAGTATCGGGTTGATATTGCTCGTGTGTCTGGAGGGGGCCATATTGAACATCTCTGAACTTGTTTTTGAGTGAAAAAAAACCTTTTTAAATACTCTTTGTAATGATGTATAACGGAAGGTTGTATTATGTTTCTTTCATTAAATACACATTTTTAAAGTTGTGGTATTCTTTTTGAATCACCCTGTATTACGAAAAGCAAAAAGACTGAATGTCGTTTGCTGATACACATCTTTCATGTTATATATTCATGTTTGTCTCAACGAATATTAGCCATTTACCCATGTGATAGACTCTATTAGAGCAATCAGGCCTCTTCACCACTCTACTCGTTAGGAGGGCTCGCACTCACGGCACAGCAGTGAGCCACCGGCCGCCTCACAGCCTATAATGTGGCGGGGAGTGGGGTGGGTGGGTGGGAAGGGGGGAAGGGACGGGGTAGGGAAGGAGGAGTCCGAACAAGGCAGCTCCGCACGGGAAACAGTTGTCAACGGGTCTATTCTACGACCGCCAGCGGCACTTCTACGGAGATATATCGCTTCACGGAGCCCTTCCGTGGTGAATTTATTTTCTAAGACTACCACACTGATGAGAAATGACAACGACGTGAATCTTACATTTCTTTTAACTGATGATACGAAGAACGTAAGCAGCTTTGTGCCAAACATGACATTTCTTACAACTGATGCAACCTTATGATAAATATCGTTTTCGGATGCAGTTTAAATTGATGTTAACGAGTGACTATTCTACTCGCAGGGAACCCCTTGAGTGCGAGATTGGAGAAGGCCAACGACGTTTACCGGCATTCGGCGATCCAAATATTTTCTACTATGCAATCAAAACATTAGCTGCTAATGGCAACACGGGGTGGGGTTGGAAATACGAGGGGCATTTGAAAAATCCGTGCAAAAATAAAAACTATTTACGTGAATGAGATTTTCACTCTGCAGCGGAGTGTGCGCTGATATGAAACTTCCTGGCAGATTAAAACTGTGTGAAGGGCCGAGACTCGAACTCGGCACTTCCCGAGGAAGATTCATATCATCGCATACTCCGCTGCAGAGTGAAAATCTCATTCTGGAAATATCCCCCAGGCTGTGGCTAAGCCGTATCTCCGCAATATCCTTTCTTTCAGGAGCGCTAGTTCTGCAAGGTTCGCAGGAGAGCTTCTGTAAAGTTTGGAAGGTAGGAGGTGAGGTACTGGTACAAGTAAAGCTGTGAGGACGGGGCGTGAGTCGTGCTTCGGTAGCTCAGTTGGTACAGGAGCGTCGTGGTCCCGCGTTTAGCGCGAGCAGCTGCGGAACGAGAGGTCCTCGGTTCAAGTCTTCCCTCGAGTGAAAAGTTTACTTTCTTTACGCCGGTACGGTAGCACGGCGTGTTCGGTCAGAGGGTTAGCTGCCCTCTGTAATAAAAAACCTGAGTTAATGGATCAACAATGAACTTAAACGGGTGTCTTACGACGTCCGCCCCGAGCAGATGCAACGAACGAAAGCGAACAAACATGAGAAAAAAAAATAGCCGGCACGGTAGCTCAGCGTGTTCGGTCAGAGGGTTTAGCTACCCTCTGTAATGAAAAAACTGAGTAAACGGATCAACGACGACCCTGAACGGGTGTCATCGGACGTCCGCCACGAACATATTCAACGAACAATATAGAACAAAAAGAGATCAACATAAAAAAAAAGTTGGTAGAGCACTTGCCCGCGAAAAGCAAAGGTCCCGAGTTCGAGTCTCGGTCCGGCACACATTATTAATCTGCCAGGAAGTTTCAGCTACTTACATGTTTGGGGTAAACTTCTTTTATTTTTCGACATAGTCTCCTTTTAGACTTATACACTTCGTCCAACGCTGTTCTAATTTGTTGATCCCTTATGAATAATAGGAATCGTCCAAGTCTGCAAAATAGCTATTAGTTGCAGCAATCACCTCCTTGCTTCAGTAAAATCTTTGTCTCGACAGCCATTTCTTCAAATTGGGGAACAAATAGTAGTCCGAGGGAGCCAAGCCTGGAGAATAGTGGGGATGTGAAACGAGTTGGAACCCTATTTCCATTAATTTTGCGACCACAACTGCTAAGGTGTGTGCTGGTGCGTTGTCGTGATGGAAAAGGACTTTTTTGCTGTCCAATCGCCGGCGTTTTTCTTGCAGCTCGGTTTTCAAACGGTCCAGTAACGATGAATAATACGCACCTGTAATAGTTTTACCCTTTTCCAGATAGTCGATGAGGATTATCTCTTGCGACTCCCAAAAAAAAGTCGCCATAATCTTTCCGGCCGAAGGACTGGTCTCCGCCTTTCTTGATGTAGATTCTTCCTTCGTAACCCATTGTTTAGGTTATTGTTTGGTCTTAGGAGTATAGTAATGTATCCATGTTTCATCCACAGTGACGAAACGTCGCTTAAAGTCCTGCGGATTCTTCCTGAACAGCTGCAAACCATCTTTGCAGCACTTCTCACGATTCCGTTTTTGGCCAAGCGTGAGCAATCGCGGAACCCATCTTGCGGATAGCTTTCTCATGTCCAAATGTTTATGCAAAATAATGTGTTCCCGTTCATTCGAGATGCCCACAGCACTAGCAATGTCACGCATCTTAACTCTTCTGTCATCCATCACCATATCATGGATTTTATCAATGATTTATGGAGTTGTAACATTCAAAGGGCGTCCAGAACGTTCGGCATCACTTGTGCCCATGTGGCCACTCCGAAAATTTTGAAACCACTTATAAACTGTTGTAATCGAAGGTGCAGAGTCACTGTAATGTTTATCAAGCTTCTCTTTAGTCTCCTGAGGCGTTTTGCCTTTCATAAAGTAATGTTTAATCACCACACGGATTTCTTCTTCGTCCATTTTCTGACAATCACTCGCCTTCCTTGATTCACACGAACGCCAAACACAAAGAAATAGATCAATATGGTTGAAACTTGGTATGCGTTCTTTCCAAAGATGCTACCAACTAAACAAGACCTTGATACGCGCCGGTGGTGCCATCTCTCGGACTTTGCACGGACTTTCGAAATGCCCGTCGTAGCCAATGGAGAGCACAGCAAGAGGATACAGAGTGTAACTGAACTGCTTAGTTTACGAGTAACTCACAACAGTGCTACAGTGCTAGTGATATTGATACAAAGCAAAGCAATGGCAACGGTAAACAAAGAATATATTGCAGTATATCTACAACAACAGTCGCCGAAGTTGAAATTTCCTTAGTAAAGCAACCCAAGGAATTTCTCAGAGTGCGAAAAAAGTGGCAGATCAGATATTAACGTTTCTGCAAGACGAACCAGTGGAATGTGTGTTGTCGTACACGCTCGACTGTGTGGACAATGTACATGAAGAGTAAAATGACGATGATGCGTGCTTAACAAGTGAAAGTGATAATGCAGCTGGTGTGGAGCCATGTAGTTCATCATCCTTGTTGGATGGGAAGGCATAAATCCCGTCTCCGGCGAAACGTAGTAAAGGATAGTCATTGTCCAAGGAGCTGGTACCAAACACAGTTATGTACGTGGAAGATCATCCGCAGCATAGTAAAAAGAATAGCAATTACGAATAGATTTAGAATAAGTCAGCAATTTGACCGTGTAATGCTTAAGAAAAGGACATATACTTAAAGGATAACAAGGCGCACTTGTAACAAAAACTGATATCTGCACATTTCAAGGATGTTGGACACCACATACAGGATGTGCGAGATAATGACGTACTACGTCATGTACATCAGATTGTGCTCGACATAGATTACTGTGATTTCAAGGGAAGCAGTGGATGACTGTATAATTGCAGACAGTGCTACAGAACTGGAAGACGTAAGATAACGAAATTTCAAACAAAGCGTCAAATTGACGATGCACATCAAACTGCGGAATCGGCCCGAAAATTTGCAGATGAGATAAACTGATGCCATCGTTCAGTAACGAATTTGTTTTCAACTCCAACGAATCGCGATTTGAAGGGGAAATCCATATGAAAGGAACCTTGGAAATCAAAGGTACCAAGGGAGCTGTATACAGATCAGCGAACATCAATGCCTTAACGCATCCTTATACAATATGCCGACTGCTAATCAGGATGGTAAATTGGCTGGGAAATTATTTATTGTGCTGCGAGAAGCTGTGTGTGATCTTGTGTGCGTGATCTTGCAAGGGGAGTAGGGAAAATTTATAGCACAGCAAGCAACAGTGGGGGAATGTGCATAAGGGAACTACACCTACGGTAAGAGCATTGCTTTTGGCCAATAGCTGGTTCAAATAATTTGATTTTGCTTGATTCCTGGTCTGTGTATAAAAATCATACTCTTTTAGAGCAATCTATTATTCCTGAAAAGTCTGTGACATTGCAATTTATACAACCTGGAACCACTGGAAAAATTCAGACTCTGGATATTTGTTTCTTCCATGCCTGTAAACCTTATTATTGCACTATATGCAGCTATGCCTTAAAAGATAGCCAGTTCCACGATAAACTCCACGGCAGACTGTTTCGCATTCGATTGCCTGGTATCTCATTCCATCAGTTTTCATCACCCCGTTACACCAATGTGATTCTATATGCATTCTTTAAGAGTGGATACCGAGCTGAGAGTCCTGCACGGTTTGTAACTCCCAAGGAGTTGGCATCGATCTCGATGGTGCGAATCCTTGTGTCGCGCCATTTTTCCTTTGGTGTTCATTGTTCACGTTAACTGTTTGTTTTGAATATTTCTTGAATGCTGACCACGCCCGCTTCGTTAAGTGTAGAGTATACATCGCATAGAAGGTTGATTTCTGCACCTCCCGGACACTCATTTTCTGTCGCCGTCCTGATGCACACGGTTAACACATTGCTTTCAAATAAGCCTTGCTAAATATTGAACTTACGACCATGCACTCAAGACATTCCTTATGAGACGGATAAAACCCGTTACAAAAAGCAGAAAAACTGTCTTCTGCTATTAGACATCTTTCATGTGATATCTTTATGCGTGCAACGACAAACACTTGTCTGTTTCTAAGAATCTTAGCCGTCCATCCATCTGTTAGAGTGGCTTATCTTTGGATGAGAACAGAAATGCATGCCTTAACGAAGTCACCTAAACTCTTGAGGTGAGCCAGCCAATAGAAATGCTTGGCGAACAGAATCAGTTAGCGAGGGCTGCATTGTCGCTGGACAAAGCGATACACTCTGTTGTTCCGCTTGCAGCTGTGAGGACGTGCCGATCTGTTTAGTACCGACGCTTTGTCTTGTGATAAAGAAAGAGGCACGCCGAAGCGACATCGTTCTGGGTTACGGCGGGATGGTTGTCTGCTTCAGCTGCATTGGCATCGTGCGACTTTGCGGATCATCAGATTTATTTACGCGAGATTGTTTGCAGCCCTTTTTATTGAGGACAATATTAGTTTTTTATTCGACTTCATTCGAATCAATATCAAATTTCTTTACAGCCATCTGGGCTTACTGTCTGATTATCTCATTGCTTTTCAACTCACTCTGTAACATCATGGACAATATTACGAATATAGAGTGATTTTCTTTGTCTTTTCTGCTTACGAAAAACATTTAGTCCATCGAAGAACACTTGAATGTGACACTTAAGACTCTGTATCCATTTTCTGAACAATATGTGTTTCATATTGATAATGTGGGACTCTTGCGAACTTATTTTTCACTTCTCTAATATTTATTCCAGTCTTTACCAGTGTTGATTTACGAATAAAGTTTCCGAACGAACTGCATTTCGTTTTGTAAAGGTTTTTTTTAAATTACCACTACCAGTCACAAACTTTGTCAACTATTGTGTTACTTATTTATTTAGCGACATGTTTCGAGGGCTAAACCTCATCTTCAGGCTAAATGGCATTACAAAAACAGCTATACAAAAATGTAATACTGATATTACACAGTCTTTTCGTAAATGCTGTGGTCATCCTGTGGGAGAAGAGAAAACTTAGTAAGAGGCGATGTCACTTTGGAAGCTGGACTGATATTTTCACGAAAATATTGTGTAATGGACACTCACTCTGTTCTTCTGGCGTGACAGTCTCGCTGTGAGGCGTTGCGGTGTTTCCATTTCCGTGGCTCTCTTGGCCACTGATCACAAATTGTCACTAGCATAGCAGTAACTTGGAAACACGATCACAAACAGTTCTCCGGTGCAATGGACAAGATGGCGGTCAAATGGTTCAAATGGCTCTGAGCGCTGTGGGACTTAACATCTGAGGTCATCAGTCCCCTAGAACTTAGAACTACTGAAACCTAACTAACCTAAGGACATCACACACATCCATGCCCGAGGTAGGATTCGAACCTGCGACCATAGCGATTGCGCTGCTCCAGACTGAAGCGCCTAGAACCGCTCGTCCGAGCGGCCGGAGAAAAGTAGTCAAAATGGCTTCAAATTCTTACATTTCATTTTCCCCATATTTCAAAATAAACGGAGAGTAACTGCTTCCAGCGGTGTTAGTACTTTCTACAATGTTAATGATACTTTCACCCAGCCAAATCAGTTGTAGTGGAACTCAGGCATGCGGTTTTAACGATATTTTGCTGTCGCTGTAGCTCAAATTTTTTCAGTTCATTGGGTGTCGTATGATCCAGATAGCAAACACCTTTGCATTCCTGTAAGGCGTAATTGTTAGACACAGGCAGTTATATGAGCTCTTACATGAATTTGTGATGCTGTTCATTCTATGTCCGAAAGAACAGATACCACACTGAATCCGCACTTGTGATACATACACTCCTGGAAATTGAAATAAGAACACCGTGAATTCATTGTCCCAGGAAGGGGAAACTTTATTGACACATTCCTGGGGTCAGATACATCACATGATCACACTGATAGAACCACAGGCACATAGACACAGGCAACAGAGCATGCACAATGTCGGCACTAGTACAGTGTATATCCACCTTTCGCAGCAATGCAGGCTGCTATTCGCCCATGGAGACGATCGTAGAGATGCTGGATGTAGTCCTGTGGAACGGCTTGCCATGCCATTTCCACCTGGCGCCTCAGTTGGACCAGCGTTCGTGCTGGACGTGCAGACCGCGTGAGACGACGCTTCATCCAGTCCCAAACATGCTCAATGGGGGACAGATCCGGAGATCTTGCTGGCCAGGGTAGTTGACTTACACCTTCTAGAGCACGTTGGGTGGCACGGGATACATGCGGACGTGCATTGTCCTGTTGGAACAGCAAGTTCCCTTGCCGGTCTAGGAATGGTAGAACGATGGGTTCGATGACGGTTTGGATGTACCGTGCACTATTCAGTGTCCCCTCGACGATCACCAGTGGTGTACGGCCAGTGTAGGAGATTGCTCCCCACACCATGATGCCGGGTGTTGGCCCTGTGTGCCTCGGTCGTATGCAGTCCTGATTGTGGCGCTCACCTGCACGGCGCCAAACACGCATACGACCATCATTGGCACCAAGGCAGAAGCGACTCTCATCGCTGAAGACGACACGTCTCCATTCGTCCCTCCATTCACGCCTGTCGCGACACCACTGGAGGCGGGCTGCACGATGTTGGGGCGTGAGCGGAAGACGGCCTGCGGGACCGTAGCCCAGCTTCATGGAGACGGTTGCGAATGGTCCTCGCCGATACCCCAGGAGCAACAGTGTCCCTAATTTGCTGGGAAGTGGCGGTGCAGTCCCCTACGGCACTGCGTAGGATCCTACGGTCTTGGCGTGCATCCGTGCGTCGCTGCGGTCCGGTCCCAGGTCGACGGGCACGTGCACCTTCCGCCGACCACTGGCGACAACATCGATGTACTGTGGAGACCTCACGCCCCACGTGTTGAGCAATTCGGCGGTACGTCCACCCGGCCTCCCGCATGCCCACTATACGCCCTCGCTCAAAGTCCGTCAACTGCACATACGGTTCACGTCCACGCTGTCGCGGCATGCTACCAGTGTTAAAGACTGCGATGGAGCTCCGTATGCCACGGCAAACTGGCTGACACTGACGGCGGCGGTGCACAAATGGTGCGCAGCTAGCGCCATTCGACGGCCAACACCGCGGTTCCTGGTGTGTCCGCTGTGCCGTGCGTGTGATCATTGCTTGTACAGCCCTCTCGCAGTGTCCGGAGCAAGTATGGTGGGTCTGACACACCGGTGTCAATGTGTTCTTTTTTCCATTTCCAGGAGTGTATTATGTAAACTTAAGGTGAAGAGGGGAGAAAGTGAAAGAAAGGGATAGAACTATGTCAGTTGCATTGGTATTTTACGTGGAATCAGCGTTGACGAGTGGAAATGTGTGCCTGACCGAAATTTGACCCAACGTTCGTCTCCATATTAGGCTGTTGCAAAATTCATGACATCTGTTTCATGTATTATGATTTCAGTGTTGTCCTAGTGTAGCTCGTGTTAAACCCCCTTTAATTATTGTGATAAAGTTCCATCTCACAACGGAATCTGAAACAAAGTTAGTCAGATTTGGTTTGTTCACTTAAGTATAAGATATCATACATAACGGAATGTTCCACTGCATTTAAAATTGAGATAATAGTCTCTTACGAGTTCACGTGTTAAAATACTGTATAAGGGGCAATCAAATGCAAACGAGATGGATGGAAGAAACGTTCGTAAACCGTTTAATATTTCAAAAGTAATGGGCGTAATTGTTAGTACATTTAGGCTTCTTTTGGAGGTTTTCCACAGTTCAGGGTAGTAACGTGCAGAAACGATTGTGTGGTGTGCAGGTGTGGTGAGAAAGCAGAGGGGACATTCTTTTGGGACCAGATAGGTTATGCGGACATGAGCAGGAGAAGTGATCGGTTTTCTGTAATGTACTTGTTTCATGTTGAATGCTATGATAGGCGGGTTTGACTCTGTTCTGGCATGTTGTCCAAGTAGTGGAAGCTGGGGCTAGGGGAGGGACAATGGTATTAATGTGTTCAAAGTGTTCACTTATTTTCGGGAACAGGGCGTGTTCAAAATAAGAGTTAACAGGGATGAAGAGGATACCGTAGAGATAGGATGTTAAATGGTGATCTTTGCTCAGATTGTAAGAGAAAGGGATGGTTGTTATGGTAGAGCGTCTAGTGAAGTCGATGGAACGCTATTCAGTTCTTCAATGACCTAATGTGTAGTGTATCACTGGCTCTCGAGCATGTCTGGTGTTAGTCCTAGAATTATATAGCATTCAGTAAGCTGCTGATACGTCTCTCTATTTGCCAGTGGCGTGTGAGTGTATCCCTCTCACGAGTCCATAGAAAGGAGCTGTATAAGCGATGGGTTTCTCGGAGGAGGAGTAGGACTTGGGGTGCGGGCATAACAATGAGAATGTATGGTCTTAGTCGGAATGTTGGGTGATATAGCGTCTCACAAGGTCTGCTGCAGGAAGGAGTGGGACGAAGGTTATCAACAGGTTGCTGGAAGGTGAGTGGGGGCTTTCCTGTAGGTATCTATGGGTTCCCGGTAGGCATTCCAGTTATTGTGAGTAGACTCCGTTAACCCTAGACAGAGACTGAGATGGGGTGCACAGGGAAGAGGTTGAGTGTACAGGATTGTGAGGAGAACAGGTAGTTGGTCACTTCCAGCTGGGTCGAGGACTGCCGCAGTGGGGCCTCCAAGAAGGTTAGAAGGTTAGGGGGAGCTAAAACGACATCTGGAGTCATGTTACTTTCGGGACGGCTGTCCTGGGCGATGGGGACAAGGTCATCTTGGAGGAAGTCTGTATATTGGCGCCACATCGGAGTTCTGCAGTGGAATTCTTCATTCGTCTCTGCTCCGTTTATACACTTTCCTTACCGCTTGATGTTTCGGCAACCATACTGTAGCGTGGGAGTAATGATCGTACATAATGCTGTGGTTCGTGTAATGAACTCGACGCTCTAACTATTGAAAACGATGGACGCAATTTAATTTTTATTCCATGAAATATAAATCTGATATCAATATATCAGGTGATCAAAAAGTCAGTGTAAATATGAAAACTTGTCAAGGGATAATGTAGATAGAGAGGTACAAGTTGACACATATGCTTGGAATGACATGTGGTTTTATTAGAACCAAAAAAATTCAAAAGTTCAAAAAATGTCCGACAGATGGCCCTTCATCTGATCAGAATAGCAATAATTAGCATAACAAAGTAAGACAAAGCAAAGATGATGTTCTTTACAGGAAATGCTCACTATGTCCACCATCATTCCTCAACAATAGCTGTAGTCGAGGAATAATGTTGTGAACAGCACTGTAAAGCATGCCTGGAGTTATGGTGAGGCATTGGCGTCGGATGTTGTCTTTCAGTATCCCTAGAGATGTCGGTCGATCACGATACACTTGCGACTTCAGGTACCCCCAAAGACAATAATCGCACGGACTGAAGTCTGGGGACCTGGGAGGACAAGCATAACGACAGTGGCGGCTGAGCGCACGATCAACACCAAACGACGCGCGCAAGAGATCTTCCACGCGTCTAGCAATATGGGGTGGAGCGCCATCCTGCATAAACATCGTACGTTCCAGCAGGTGTTTATCAGCCAGGCTGGGGATCATGCGATTCTCTAACATATCGGCGTACCTCTCACCCCTCGCAGTAGCAGTTACAAAACCAGAATCACGGATTTCCTTGAAGAAAAAAGGCCCGATAACGGTAGATGTAATAAATCCAACCCACACCGTGACTTTCTCGTCGTGCAATGGAATTTCCACGACAGCTCTAGGATTTTCGGTAGCGCAAATTCTGCATTTGTGGGCGTTGACAGACCCTCGGAGCGTAAAATGAGCTTCGTCGGTCCACAACACGTTACTCAACCAATCGTCATCTTTCGCCATCTTTTGAAACGCCCACACCGCAAATGCCCCCCGCTTCACTAAGTCGCCTGGTAACAGTTCATGATGCCAATGGATTTTGTACGGATAGCATCGGAGGGTACGCCTAAGTGCCAACCAAACACTAGTGTAAGGAATGCCGGTGCGACGTACGACTGCACGAGCGCTGACTTCCCCGTGCATAGACAAACCCGCTGCAGTCTCCATTTCTTCCTGAACTGTCTCAGCAGCATTACGCCTTGTGCTCGGTCGGCCACTACGGGGTCTATCGTCTAAACAACTCGTGGCTTCGAACTTCGAAATCATTCTCGCCACAGCTGCTTTTGTCAACGGATCTTTACCCAATCGAATCCCCTTCCTATGGCGATAGGATCGTAACGCTGAACTAGCACAATCCCCATCCTGATAATACAGCTTCACTAAAAGCGCCTTTTCAGGTAACGTCAACATGCTGCGACTGCTGGCGCACCTGATTCTCTCTCTTATTACAGCTCCTTTTATACACGATTGTCATGCGCAGTCACTGGCGTTTTGCTGTCCAGCGCCATCCGTAGGACATTTTGTGAACTTTGTTTTTTTTTTGTTCTAATAAAACCCCATGTCATTCCAAGCATGTGTGTCAATTTTTACCTCTCTATCTATATTATTCCGTGGTTTATTACGTTTTCAAATTTATACTGACTTTTTGATCACCCGGTAGATGCAACCAGGAAGTCTTCAAGTTTCCATACATAGGTTATAAATGTTCAGTGCGTCCCTCTTCTACTGCACGACTAGCATGTAAGCGACAGCCGAGCTCGTCCGCCAAGTGAAGAATTCATTCTTTGCAGAAACAATACAGTTTTTCTGAAATTGCTCAAACCACCAGTTTTTGCTTTTCCTGGTCTGCGGTACAATACCGAATCGAAGGCGATAAGCTTTCTCCACTGAAACTGCAGACTCACTTCTTCTGACGTCCAGATCGCAAAAAACGTTTCGCTACACGGTAGGCATCGTACAACTGTCATGAGGTGGCTCCTGTTCGTATGGGCACCATAGCGGTCGTTTACGCAGCTATCCGTGCTTTACCCTTGGTAATATGAAGTTTAGCTTTTCTTGTTGCCAGCGATGTGTACGTTATTATATCTTATCTTTATTTCATGAAATAATAATTTATTTAATTGGGTCCTTATTTTTAAATAACCACGTTCAGATGGATACCAACAGTTCTCCTTCCCGAGTGCCATTCTTGAATGGAATAGGAGCGGGTGAATATGTACTCTCCGTCACACACCCTACAATTGTAGATTTTGATATAGAAAACTGTAACTCTGCATGGAGCCGCTTAGAGGAGGCACCTGTTGAACTCATCTCAACACATAACCTTTCCTGAATGGGACTGGCAGTTAATGACAAAAGATCGAGGGAATAAAAAGTTTAGTACGTCGAACTTCAGTTTGTTTCACGGCTTGGCTTAGCGCGTGGCAGAATGAGCCTTTGGAAAGGTCAAGGTGGCGACCTTCTGCCTTATCTCCAGCTGGGAACACAATGTTCTGCCCAGAAACGACCTTCGCGATAAACGAACCTCGTGCCGTTTGTGCTTTCTATGTCACCAGCTTCAGTCTTCACTTACACTACAGAATAGAAAAAAATCTTATTTCCCTTTAAGAAAATGCAGCTCTGCTACCAGTGAGTTTGAGAACGTTGTTTTAGTCTGTTAAGCACAAAGAGTTTCTAAAATTTATTCTGATCTTTGCTTAATCTTTTGCTTATTTTTGTATGTGTTCGTGAATTTGTGTATTATCCACAAGTGAAATGCTGCGTTTTAGATTTTGTCTGATATTTATTTTGACAGTAAAATGAAAAACAGGTTTCAGTATTTAAAACTACGGAAGTCTGAAATTACTGTGTGGTACGATATAATAGGTATTTGACGTTGCAGTAACTTACTCTAGCACACCTTCGTCACATAAACCCATCTACATTCTTCAATCTATACTAATAATAAAACTAAAATCTTGTGTCTGTCTGCTTGAGCATGCCGTTCTCCAAAACTGCTAAATGAATTTACATGGGGTTTTCACAGGCGGGCCTAATTGAGGCGTAGGTTGGAGCGATATACAGGTTTTATTTCACCAAAGTCGGATCACGGGAAAAAATGATATTGAGTTCAAAAATGCGAAAGTATATTCGTCGTAGCCTTTTCACGAGTAAGTCACTGAACCAGTTTTGATGAAATGGATATGAAGATAAAACTTTGAACATAGGTTCAAAGGTTCAGTGAGCGTGTCAGAATTATATTAGAACAAATTATATTATATTAGAACAAATAAGCACTCGGTCACAAATATTAAGTAAAAATTGACCAGGTTTCGACGCTACTATGAGCGTCGTCTTCAGAGTTAGACTAACTGTTCTAAAACATATTAAGTATATGATACATTAATAAAATTAAAGTTTGTACTGACTGGAAAAAGATGCAGTACTTACAAGTCACATATTAAAAAAAGATCTAAGCCGGAAAGGCGACGTCATGAGTAGTTGTAAGTAAGATGGCGAGCGGCTAAGGGCTGCTCGTACTTTAGTGAACAAGAGTCTTGTTGCAACCCTTGTTCACTAAAGTACGAGCAGCCCTTAGCCGCTCGCCATCTTACTTACAACTACTCATGATGTCGCCTTTCCGGCTTAGATCTTTTTTTAATATGTGACTTGAAAGTACTGCATCTTTTTCCAGTCAGTACAAACTTTAATTTTATTAATGTATTATATACTTAATATGTTTTAGAACAGTTAGTCTAATTCTGAAGACGACGCTCATAGTAGCGTCGAAACCTGGTCAATTTTGACTTAATATTTGTGACCAAGGGCTTATTTGTTCTAATACGATGTGAAAATAACTTGAGCGCTGAGGAAGAACATAGGATACTACAGCAAGTGTGTAGTACAAGATATTAATTGATTTCAGGAATTTTACGCGTATCAGGGAAAAATATTTACTCAGTGAAAAAACAGTTTATTCTTTTGACTTTATCGTATTTGTTAAAATGCTTTTATTGACTGATATGTCCTACACAATACGATTCAACATATACAATACAATACGATCAACGTATACAATGCTCAACGTGTTTAATCCATATTTGCATACTATAATATAATAGTGCGAAAGTAACTCTGTTATAAAGAAGGTTTTGACATCAAAGATGGTTTTTGCTTACTGGCTGGGTAGTTTCGGGCTTTGTTCATTTTCACAAGCCACCTATTACAGAGAACTACATGTGGTATGATTGAGTCAGTTGGTAGTTCATAGTTGGAGACACAACACCGTTGTTACAGATAGTCTGCGAAAACCAGTTCACAGACGTTGGGCACTGATGGAACCGTGTGTACTATTGGAGTTAACTCCCTCAGCAGGCCTGAACATGATGTAGTGAAGCACCGAAACTGGTAGTCATATAATAAATAACATAGTAAGGACGACTGTAGGATGATGATGATGATGATGTTTGGTTAGTGGGGCGCTCAACTGCGCGGTTATCAGCACCCGTACAAAGTCCCAACCTTTGCTCTGTCCAAACTCGCCACTTTCATGAATGATGAACGGCTGTAGGAGTTCCTTTTCATTGCATAAGTGTACGGCCGAAGACCCTCAAACCTCTAATCAGAAGGATGGACATGCAAATAAAAAAAAGTCCTATGACTGGATTTGCAGAACGCGGATTATAAAGGTGTCAGTAATGAAGTGATACATATGGCAACTATTTACGTATTTGTATTTAAGATACGGTTGGCGTGGGCATTTTTGTTTATCTCATCAAACTTAAATGTATCCCATATCAGCGTTAAACTATGCATTAAAATATGTTTTCTTTAATATTTGAGAGCTTCGAGACACGACGCAATGAAAATGTTTATAACTCTGTGGCGTATTCACAACTAAACCACTGAAGAATTTCGATAAAATATGGTGTGATGACAGGTTTAACGCTGATGCATAACACCGGCTACTTAAGAAAATAAAAAAAAAAAGAAAAGTCGACACATAAAAGTGTAAAGAAGGGCGTAGACGACCTTTTTTACATAAGTGAACATAAGCCATGTTGAGAATTATTAAATATATTGCATAATGTACGTGTTGCATAATATATAACTACTTCTGAAACATGATGCGCTCCTGTCTATCCCGAATGAATCTCCACTTTGCAGTGAAGTATGCACCTATTTGAAACTCCTTGGAAAATTAAAACTGTGTGCCGGACAGAAACACGAAGCTCAGATCTTAGCCTTTTCGGGCAAATACTTTACCGACTGAGCTATCCAAGCACTATTCACGTCTCGTCCTCGCAGCTAATTTCGCCAAATCCGTATGTCCTTCTTTCCTAACAGAAGTTCCTTTGCATATGTTGCAGAACTGACACCACTGCAGAAAGAATATTGTGGAGGCATGGCTTAGCCACTGCCTGGGGTATTGTTTCCAGAATGAATTTTCATTCGCAGCTGAGTCTGCGTTCAACTGAAACTTCCCGGCAGACGAAAACTGTGTAGTGGACCAGGAAGGTAGAAGATCGCTTACTATGAGGTGCTGGTGAAAGTAAAGCTGTGAAGGGGTCGCGAGTGGTTCCTGGATAGCCCGTAACAGGAGAAAAAATGCTTCAAATAGCTCTGAGCACTATGGGACTTAACTTCTGAGGTCAACTGTCCCCTAGAACCTAGAACTACTTAAACCTAACTAACCTAAGGACATCACACACATCCATGCCCGAGGCAGGATTTGAACCTGCGACCGTAGCGGTCACGCGGCTCCAGACTGTAGCTCCTAGAACCGGTCGGTCACCCCGGTCGCCGTAACAGGAGAAGATTCCAGGTTTGAGTCCTGGTCTGGCACGTAATTTTAATCTGCCAGGAAGCTGCAAAATGAAGGAATGTTTTCTATGTAATCGCTGAAGCCTAAGATTGATGCAAGTATCTTTACACCGAGTTGCGAAAGCTCTTCGGGTTGCATGAGAAAGAATCTGCAAATGGAGGTAGGTGAGGCGCTCCTAGGCAGGATCTCAGACCGTATGTAGACAGCTATATAAGACGATTGCCAGTCATCATTTAACGACTCTTTTTCGTTACAGGATCATTCTTCGCGTAATACAGATTCTTAGAGACAGGTTTCTGCTATAATCGAACTGTGTATTAATATTTAGTTAAGCCAATTCATTTTTTTGTTTCATTAAGTACCTTTTTGAATATATTTGTGAGTGTTGAAGAACTGGTCACACGCGTAATCTATTGTCTACAGTCATAAATAATCACACTTCATGTATAAGTGGCCGAGATCCGACATATATTCTTCCTGTCTGTCATATAGCTATCTCCAAGTTTTTGCATAGAAATCAGCTTCTTATAAGTATCTCCGCAGGCATTAACAGATATCGATCGAGGCACATCAACCAAGGCACGCACTAAGCGTATTTGTAAATAAGTACGAAGATGCATTGAAACTGCCACCGGATTTTTTTATGTGAAAACTCTCAAAGGTTTTTTGAATATAACAGATTACATTAACATTCTACATATTTATTCTTCATGTTGACATACTTATTTCTCAACGTAGTCAGACTGGCGACGAATACATTTCTCCCAATGAGATACACTATGTGATCAAAATAATCCAGACACCCTCAAAAACATACGTTTTTCATATTAGGTGAATTGTGCTGTCACCTACTGCCAGGTAATTCATATCAGCGACCTAGGTAGTCATAAGACATCGTGAGAGAGCAGACTGGGCGCTCCGCGGAACTCAACGGACTACGAAGATGGTCATGTGACTGGGTGTCACTTGTGTCATAAGTCTGTACGCGAGATTTCCACACTCCTAAACATTCCTAGGTCCACTGTTTCCGATGTGATAGTGAAGTGGAAACGTGAAGGAACGCGTACAGCGCAATAGCGTACAGGCCGACCTCGTCTGTTGACTGACAGAGACCGCCGACAGTTGAAAAGGGTCGTTATATGTAATAGGCAGACATCTATCCAGACCATCACACAGGAATTCCATACTGCATCAGGATCCACTGCAAGTACTATGGCAGTTAGGTTGGAGGTGAGAAAACTTAGATTTCATGGTCGAGCGACTGCTCATAAGCTACACATCACGCCGGTAAATGCCAAAGACACCTCACTTGGTGTAAGAAGCGTAAACATTGGACGTTTGAACGGTGGAAAAACGTTGAGTGGAGTGACGAATCACGGTACACAATGTGGCGATCCGAAGGGAGGGTGTAGGTTTGGTGAATGCCCGGTGAACGTCATCTACCAACGTGTGTAGTGCCAACAGTAAAATTCGGAGGCGGTGGTGTTATGGTGTGGCCGTGTTTTCACGGAGGGAGCTTGCACCCCTTGTTGTCTTGTGTGGCACTATCACGGCACAGGCCTACATTGATGTTTGAAGCACCTTCTTGCTTCCCACTATTGAAGAGCAATTCGGGGATGGCGACTGCATCTTTCAACACGATTGAGCACCTGTTCATAATGCACGGTCTGTTGCGGATTGGTTACACGACAACAACATACCTGTAGTGGACTGGCCCGTACAGAGTCCTGACCTGAATCCTATAGAACACCTTTCGGATGTTTTGGTACCCAGACATCGTGCCAGGCCACGCCGACCGACATCGATACCTCTCCTCAGTGCAGCACTCCGTGATGAATGGGCTGCCATTCCGCAAGAAACCTTCCAGCACCTGACTGAACGTATGCCTCCGAGAGTGGAAGCTGCCATCAAGGCTAAGGGTGGGCGAATACCATATTGAATTCCAGCATTAGCGATGGAGGCCACCACGAACTTGTAAGTCATTTTCAGCCAGGTATCAGGATAGTTTTGATCACACAATTCATCAGATTGTTGGTACTGTCACTGCAGAATATTTGTCTTTATTGACAGAACCGGGACCTCACATCTGCTTGCGCTGTTTCATTCGTATCAGTGCGAAGTCCCCCGAAGGCGTTCTTTAACTTCTGCAAACATATGAAAATCGGGTGTGGGCCAAATAGGGACTGTATTTAGGACGATCGATGACAGTTAACTCGAGGCGTCGGGTTGTTGCACATGTCACAGCGCTCGTTTGGGTCTGGCTTTGTCATAAGGATAGTGTGCTCCATGTGTCGACGAACTCTTCAGTTCGAAACTCGATTACAATATGCTCTTCCTCACGCACCGACAAAGTTATGTTACATATCGCCATGTTACACGTTACAATTCAGAGCTCTCTAGCAGCAGAGGGTTACAACTTGCGCCAGCGAAGAGGGAAAGTCGAGAGTGTGATGTACATGACACGTAATACCTAGAATATATTGAAAACAGAATAAAAATTCGGAGGAATTACTTTTCAGTACGCCATCGTAATTCAGTCAGTTTGCATTTCCACACAGAAATCGTTCCATCAATTGCATTCCTCTGCAGAGTACTGCTTGCTTTGCAAGTTCATTTCCAACAGGTGGTGGAAAACGCATGCCCGCATGGGAAACTCACTATCCGTTAGCCAGCGTAATAAACTTCGACCACGAACCACTTACAAGGATTACTGAACGTCCTACTTATCGTCACCAATCTGAACTAACCCTGCTTTCCACCAAATACTGGAACAACTGAGAGGACAACCTCCCAGGAGCGACTAAGTATGATACTGGAATTTTACAACATGGTCCAAGATTTACTTGGTATGTAAATGCACCATCATGCCTCACCAGAGATATACGCCTCTGCAAGTCCTGAACATTGACAAGTCATCTCACGCGTTATTCCTGCCACTGCTTCCTCAACACTTTTGCCAAGTTCTTCATTGGGCTTGTGCCAACATTGATCCACAAGGGATTTGATTATTCCCCATAAGGATTTGTCTGTCGTCTTAAAATTCAGATCTCATACTGGCAACTTCAACTGAACCACTCACAGTCCGGAGGCTCCGAAATTGTCCATCGACGAACTCACTCACCAAAACAGCAAAATGTGCTACAGATCCGTCCTGCTGTAGCCACACTTGATCCATGATCCTCTTGTCCTCGAGCCGAGGTATTAATCGTGTCTGAAACATGTCCAAATATTAATTTCAGTCTGTATACTCTCCAAGAAAATATGAGCGAATGAAGTATTGTGCTGAAATTCCAACCAATGTCATAACACGAGGTGTATTCCTTATCAACTGTTGCACACAATGGGAATTTTCCTTTCACTTGAAATCGACAACCCTCTTTTCTAAGTAAACAGCTCTTTTAAGGCGACACCAGATTTGGAAATTGTGACAACTAAGCACGGCTGACTATAACCCGCTGCTTTATGCCACTGTCAGATAATTCAGTCTCAAACTTCAATCTAAATACTTTCATTTCTAAATATATTTTTAATGTGACCATGTAT
Source organism: Schistocerca serialis cubense (assembly GCF_023864345.2). Lineage (NCBI taxonomy): Eukaryota > Metazoa > Arthropoda > Insecta > Orthoptera > Acrididae > Schistocerca > Schistocerca serialis. The sequence goes on along the minus strand of NC_064641.1, from coordinate 698,115,450 downwards.
TGATATCCCGGGTACGTTTGGTTTTGGTTTTGTTTTGCTTTAGGGTGCAAGAACAACTGGGGTCATATAGTGCCAAGTCAGAACTGCAGAACACGGAGACAGAAAGAAATTATAAAACGACTATACGTCAGTCACAATTGACATAGAAGACAGCGGGAAACAGGCACGTGGGAAAAGGGCTAAAAGAGACACAATACAGGAACGGAGGTCCAAAACCAAAAATTTAATGGGCTTCACTATATTGCTTTGGCGTATGAAAAGTAAAACACGGTCGACTTCCCGCGCGTCATTTGCTAAAGCGGCCGATAACTCAGACGGCAAAAACAAACGGGAACGTAAACGCTTAAAAATGGGCATTCCGTCAGGAAGTGGCGGACAGTTAAAACTTGGGAGCAATGTGTACAAAGTGGTGGGGTAGGGCCACTTATCAAATGACGATGGCTAAAAAGGCAGTGCCTAATACGCAGCCTAGTTAAAATGACCTCCTCCCGGCGAGAGGGCCGAGAGGAGGTCGTCCAAGCCGCTGGGAGAGGCTTTTATAAGTTGGAGTTTATTCCCGTGAGGGGAGGACCATTGGTGATGTCAAAGGGCCCCCACCTCCTGACAGACAGCAACAAAGAGATCATCGGAGGGAATATAGGAACTCGTAGGCGGAGGTACGAGGACTGCAGCCTTGGTAGCAGCGTCAGCAGTCTCGTTTCCTGGCAGACCGTCATGGTCAGGAACCCAAAGAAACATCACACTGGCTCCACCAACATGAAGATCACGTGCTCTTTTGGAAAAGATTTCATTGGAGACTGCTCAATTAATTGAAAGACGGCTTGTTTTCACTCGTGTTTCCCAAGGGCCCATACGCAGCTTGTCATTGACACTCCAAAAAGAAAAAAAAGAAAAAAAAACACGTTTCTTCCAACTAAGCAGAGTTATTTTATGGGCTGAGACCTTGCCAAAGCGATCCCCAAACGCAATCATATTCTCCGTCTATAAACGTTCTTGCATGCAGGCATGCTCCAGTAACCGCTGATCAACAGTGTAACTGTGTCCACTCGCATCAACCATGGCTTCAAAGCTGAATCAATGCAGCACTGAAACAAATAAACACAACTATCACAGCAACGTCAGCCTCAAAAATGTGATACGAATAAAACACCATTTATTTCCTCATATATACTTAAGGGGTCCTGGGGCGTCTCAGATGACCTGTAGATCTGGACAACAAGAAATTTTTTAAAAGGGTTTTAGAATCCAGGTAAGCTCTATCACTTTGATGAACGGAAAAACTTTCTATAAACAAGTGATTGCTAATGGCGAAATCATCTGTCCCGTTAGGCCGTGTCACATTGCTCTTCAAACATCTTCACTGGTCAGTGTTTCGATATCTCTGGCCGGATCTTTTTCGGGATACCACTGATGTCCCTAGATGGCCGAAGACCGTCGTAAGACAGTGTTATGTTAGAGACAACAGCCACGTGAACCAGCAGACATGATCTATATAAGAGACTAGTTTCTTACCCACAGATTCACCAGCATACTCGTATCTCACATACATTGCATCGATCTACTCGCCCCTCCAGCCCTCTCTCTGTACATCTTCTTCTCCCCTACTTCCTCCATCTATCTCCTCTTCCCCCTCTCTGCCGATCTTCTTCTCTCAGCCCACCACCTCTTCCCCTTCTCTCTGTCGTTCTTCAACCCGATTCCCTGTCCATTTCCTACTCCCAACTCTCTCTGCCCATCTTCTTTGTCAACGAGTTTTCACAACATCCCAGCCAGAGGCGGATCGTACCCTCACAGTACCTCTTCTCAGACTATAAGTAGTATGTGAACGAGTTTTTGGTTGAAATCGATGCAGTAGTTTAGGGGGAGATGCTTGATATACGCATATACATCGATTTTTGTAAAACTGTGTGGTTATAATTCAACTGACGGTATTTCGAATGTTGCAGTGCGGATTATATACATCGCAGGACGTTTTAATATCGTAGCTATGCTCATTAATCTGTGCGCTCGTGGAGTGTCCTAAAAAAATTGCCAGCAGGTGAAAAAATATGGCGCTGTAAGCAGTCAGACTGTGAAATGTTTCCTGTTTTGACGTCATTGTGCAGTCTGTTGGTTGGCGATGCGTGTTGAGTTCTTTTGTGAAGCACCTGTTGGCGTAAAAGATTTAGTAGTAGCTTTCCATACGAAACACAATGACTATTGAAAAGAAAGACAGTGCACTGTTGGTAAATGTGGCATCGTGCAGATATATCATTGCTACACTCAAGCTGGTAACACAGTCGATACCACAGACATTAGTGAGGGCTCCCTTCAATCCGAAACAACACATGAAATGCGCTCCTGAGGACCACGCCTCCCCTCTCAGCATAGCAACGCCCTCCCGCTGAGGTCGATATGCTGTCGATCACGCAAGAGCTCTGCTCCAGTTCGTGATCTCATCTAAAGCAGTCAACATCATAATGTGATGGACTTGTTCACTTACATGTGGAACACTGTACTGCAAGAGAACAGTTTGTTACTTAGTGCATCAAATGATGCTTTGCTAGTGAATAAGAGTCCAGTACTCCTGTGACAAAGAAGTGTGTTCAAAGTTATGTTAACTTTTTATTCAAAAATGGCTCTGAGCACTATGGGACTTAACATCTATGGTCATCAGTCCCCTAGAACTTAGAACTACTTAAACCTAACTAAGCTAAGGACATCACACAACACCCAGTCATCACGAGGCAGAGAAAATCCCTGACCCCGCCGGGAATCGGACCCGGGAACCCGGGCGCGCGAAGCGAGAACGCTACCGCACGACCACGAGCTGCGGACTAACTTTTTATTCCTTTATGCAATAAAGTGAACTAATATTTCACATTCCTCTATGTCCATTCTTGCGACTGATGGTCTGCGGGATTTCGACCGTTCACTTATTTAATAAAATGAAACAACTACGGCCATTATTTTTAAGTTATTTTATTATACTGCAGCCAGTTTCGGTGACTCGCTACACCAGGTTTATTTGCAAATCCAGCATCGCTTTTACAGTATTCAACGGAAGCCAGTTCAGGATGTTGGCCACTGATGTGATTATGCATACGATTGGAAATCAACCCTTCAGCGTCAATTAAGGCCTGAAGATGCAGTACAGTGTCACCGAAATGGATTGCATTGTAATACAATAACATCAAACCAACGGCTGTGTGTGTTATTTTATTAGTTAATATTTCATGTATTCTAGTAGGATGAGCCATCTGCCAAAGCTATCAAAGAACCCAGGGTTGTGGCCACTGACTGACAATCGGAAATTGCGCGTAGCGTAGAAACTTCCTGCGGATTAAAACTGTGTGTCGGACCGAGACTCGAACTCGGGACCTTTGCCTTTTGCGGGTATGTGCTCTACCATCTGAGTTACGCAAGCACGACTAACGACCCGTCCTCACAGCTTCAATTCCGCCAGTACCTCGTCTCCTGCCTTCCAATTGAAGCTGTGAGAACGAGTCGTGAGTCGTGCTTGGGTAGCTCAGATGGTAGTGCACTTGCCCGCGAAAGGGAAAGGTCCCGAGTCGAGTCTCGGTCTGGCACTCAGTTTTAATCTGCCAGGAAGTTTCACATCAGCGCACACTCCACTGTAGAGTGAGAATTTCATTCTGCGCATAGCGCTGTCTGCATTTACATCTACATCCATACTCCACAAGCCACCTGACGGTGTGTGGCGGAGGGTACCTTCAGTACCTTTATCGATTCTCCCTTCTATTCCAGTCTCGTATCGTTTGTGGAAAGAAAGATTGTCGGTATGCTTCTGTGCGGGCTCTAATCTCTCTGATTTTATCCTCATGGTCTCTTCGCGAGATATACCTAGGAGGGAGCAATATACTGCTTGACACCTCGGTGAAGGTATGTTCTCGAAACTTCAACAAAAGCCGGTACCGAGCTACTGAGCGTCTCTCTTGCAGAGTCTTCCACTGGAGTTTATCTATCATCTCCGTAACGCTTTTGCGAATAGTAAATGATCCTGTAAAGAAGCGTAATGCTCTCCGTTGAATCTTCTCTATCTCTTCTATCAACCCTATCTGGTACGGATCCCGCACCGTTGAGCAGTATTCAAGCAGTGGGCGAATAAGTGTACTGTAACTTAATTCCTTTGTTTTCGGACTGCATTTCCTTAGGATTCTTCCAATGAATTTCAGTCTGTCATCTGCTTTACCGACCATTAATTTTATATGATCATTCCATTTTAGATCACTCCTAATGCCTACTCCCAAATAATTTATGGAATTAATTGCTTCCATTTGCTGACCTGCTATATTGTAGCTAAATGATAAAGGATCTTTCTTTCTATGCATTCACAGCACATTACACTTGTCTACGTTGAGATTCAATTGCCATTCCCTGCACCATGCGTCAATCGTTGCAGATCCTCCTGCATTTCAGTACAATTTTCCATTGTTACAACCTCTCGATATACTAAAGCAACATCCGCAAAGAGCCTCAGTGAACTTCCGACGTTATCCACAAGGTCATTTATATATATTGTGAATAGCAACGGTCCTACGACACTTCCCTGCGGCACACCTGACATCACTCTTACTTCGGAAGACTTCTCTCCATTGAGAATGCCATGCTACGTTATCTAGGAACTCTTCAATCCAATCACACAATTGGTCTGGTAGTCCATATGCTCTTACTTTGTTCGTTACACGACTGTGGGGAACTGTATCAAACGCCTTGCGGAAGTCAAGAAACACGGCTTCTACCTGGGAACCCGTGTCTATGGCCTTCTGTGTCTCGTCGACGAATAGCGCAAGCTGGGTTTCATAAGATCGTCTTTTTCAAAATTCTACAACTGATCGACGTTAGAAATATAGGTCTATAGCTCTGCACATCTGTTCGACGTCCCTTCTTGAAAACGGGGATGACCGGTGCCCTTTTCCAATCTTTTGGAACACTACGCTCTTCTAGAGACCTACGGTACACCGCTGCAAGAAGGGGGGCAAGTTCCTTCGCGTGCTCTGTGTAAAATCGAACTGCCATCCCATCAGGTCCAGCGTCCTTTCCTGTTTAGAGCGATTTTAATTGTTTTTCTGTCCCTCTGTCATCTATTTCGATAGCTACCATTTTGTCATTTGTGCGACAATCTAGAGAAGGAACTACAGTGCAGTCTTCCTCTGTGAAGCAGCTTAGGAAAAAGACATTTAGTATTTCGGCCTTTAGTCTGTCATCCTCTGTTTCAGCACCATTTTGGTCACAGAGTGTTTGGACATTTTGTTTTGATCCACCTACCGCTTTGACGTAAGACCAAAATTTCTTAGGATTTTCTGCCAAGTCAGTATATAGAACTTTACTTTCGAATTCATTGAACGCCTCTCGCATAGCCCTCCTCACACTACATTTCGCTTCGTGTAATTTTTGCTTGTCTGCAAAGCTTTGGGTATGTTTATGCTTGCTGTGAAGTTCCCTTTGCTTCCGTAGCAGTTTTCTAACTCGGTTGTAGTACCACGGTGTGGCTCTTTTACATCTCTCACGATCTTGCTTGGCACATACTCATCTAATGCATATTGTATGATTGCCATAGCAACAGCGATTTCATCTACCGCCTGTGGTGGAAGTGGTCGTCGGCCTCTTCCCGGAGTGATGCCCAGTTCACCAGTTGACTCGAACTTTTTCATGATGCTCAGCAGGTAGAGAAAGAGGAACGTTCCGTATCTTTTCCGCCAGCGACATTCTCGAAGTGCAGCTGCAGCATTACTGTTGTTTTGATAACACAGCTTGACCAATAATGCCCTGCTGCTGTTGTCCAAGCAAGTTGTTGTCAGGAAGTGCACTGCGACTGAACAGGTGTGTGAGACTGTGAATCACGATGACTGATCACGGCACCTGGTGGCCATAGTTGCAACTGGACGGTGGGTCGACCAGAGGACAAAAATGTATTCACCAAACTAAAACCCTGTATTAATGAAAATTTTGTTGGAGAGGGTTGTCAGCCCACATTCTTAACAATTCCATTCAGCTTGGGTCGGATATTTTAAGTGTAGATTTAGAGCGTATTGTTTTCAAGCTGTACAATTACTTTTCTACATATACAGTAAGAACTGAGGAACTCAAGCATTATTGTGAGTTTGTAGAATTAGTTACAAACAGCTTCTTAGTCACAGTAAAACCTGATGGTTATCTCTGTTCGCTGCAGTTGACAGAATAATTGAAATGTATGAGGCTTCAAAATCTTACTTTTTGTCTGTATGAAATGCTCCTGAAGTTCTAAAGATTTTCTTTGAAAACAGTTTGAGTAAGGCTTATTTATATCGCTTACATTCATTGATGTCTGTGTTCCTCCATAGGGTACAACAACTAGAAAGTGAACAAACACCCTTTGTTGCGATAATCGCAATTTTAGATGATGTGTGTTGTCTTCTTAAGAATAGATTATAGAGTAATTTCATGTAACTAAAGACGAAAAAGGTCTTGTTAAGTGCTAGGGAGGAGGGCCTTGATAAAGAAGCTGACAATTTTGAGCAGGAGGCTGTTTCGCTGTATGGCGAATGTCTGGGCTATTTAGATAAATGGTGTGTGTCCTTTCCAGAACTGAGTTGTTTTAGGTGGTTAAATTTAAATGCAAACGTATGCATAGATGATGTACAAAAGTGTGTATAGTTCTTGAGTGATAAAGGAGTTGTAATAGATCTCAAGTGTTGTGATGAGATATGTAATGTGAAGCAGTTTTTGCACCATCATAGCTCTGAACTTGAGAAATTGTCCTGTAATGATAAGGGTGTTAGATATTTTGGTGGTAGCAAGCATGAGGAGTACCATTCTGAACTGCTGACAGTAATTCAGCGTTTTTTTGCTATTCCTGCACATAATACTAATGTTGAAAGAGTATTTTCACCGATAAGAGCACAGTGGACAGATGAAAGGAACAGATTATCTGTTGATTCGGTCAAAGGTATTGTTTTTGTAAAGTATAATTTTAAAAATTTCAGTTGTTTGGAATTTTGTGATTATATTTGAAATAAGCTAAATGTTTTGCACAGGATTAGTTCTTCAGAGAAATGTAACTGTCTGCTGTTGATTATGATATTTAACATTGTATGTGTCAGAATTTAAAAAAAATTAATGCATATGCCTGTGGGTATTATAAATAGCATTAAAATTTGAAATTTACATAATTTTTTTCATTGAGTGATAATGTCCTAGATTTTTGTAAAATGTCCTACTTTTTTTACCAATGTGTCCTACATTTCTATTAGATAATCTGGTAACCAAAGTTGTGACGCATGATCTAGACATTAATGCTGCCGAGTATGGTACTCGCACGGTAATCGGTTTCCGTGTTATAACGTGTTAAAAAGGGAAAGCTTAATTATAACTACCCGGTATGTGAAGAACATCTGACTGTATTCTAGACTGGGATTCGAATCTTGGCTTTCGCGGGCAAGTGTTCTTACAGACTGAGCTGCCCAAACTAGATATAAGACCCATCCTCACAACCTCTCTTCCACCAGTACCTCTTTAGTGCCTTGCAAAGTTCTCATAAGTTTCCTGCGTAACTGCGGCATTATGACTCTGGAGCAATGAATATTGCGGATAACTCAGCCGGTAAAACACTCGCGAGTGAAAGATAAGGGTTTCCCGTTCGCGTGCCGGCCCAGAATACTGTTCTAATCCGCCGGGAAGTTTCCAATCAGCACGCACTCTGCTTTAGTGTAAACATTCTTTCTGGGAGAAGTTTCCGATACTTTTCCAAGCACCCGTGCTAAGTACCACCGTTCGTGTAGGAGTGTGATGGGTAGCAGTGAGCACGTTTACCGATTTGGGACGCGCGGCTGTTATCGAGAACCGCGTGTCGATACGGGGCTGCCGAGATGTAGACAAAACTGTGGAGATTGCGACAGGCGCAATGCTGGGGGCAGCGCGGACTGTCTGCGGAGCTGTCTCGGCCCTCAGGACGTCGCTGCCGCGGCAGCTTAACGAGCGCCGCTTCTATGGGCTCACGGCGTGCGGCCTTGCCGGCGGGCAGGCGCGTCCAGAGGCGCCTGTCTTCCCCACGAGACACGTCACTGGACACCTGGCCATCATGTTCCCTGTGCCCTCTCACAGGGTACAATATTTGTTCAATGAGAAAGAAAGGTTGTGAAAGGTCTCTGTTGGATTCCTTTCATGATAATTTCTTAAATCTGTTGTCATTCACGGCATAAATTCCTCTTCTAAATTTGCTGTGGTGTTTCTGACTATCTGGGAGAAGACTGAGCAGTGGAACGTGTTGCTTTTACACATAAACAAGAACGATCTGTCGCACTACTGCACTTTAAAGCACAGTTTATATGCAATTCATGTCACACAGTCTCATGTGGAACCTACATGCGCATTCTTTTATATACTGTATATGATAAGATACTGTCATCCCCCTTCCCTTCTGTGTGAAAGGATGAATGAGCAAATGTATTTCTAGTTGCATGTTTGATGGTAGCAGACTAGCCTGTCTGCTAGAGAACAGTAGGGCCAACGTCGGAACAGGTAGCTACACTCTCTAAAAGCAAAGAGGTTTCTATTGTTAGTATGGTCCTGTCTGTCCCTTGTCATGTTGGTATAGGAAGCTGCCTCTCTGGTCACTTCCGTTTGTATCTCTTAAGCGCTCGGTAGGAGCCCACGTCAGTCTGTCCGTCGCGAGCGTCTGAAGTGGTAAGATTTCCGGCTAAGCGCGTCTCTGCTAAGTCCGTAGGACAATGGATTTCTTAAGTTCAGCCTAACTGAAAATTTGATCACCTTTTTTCAGGTTTAGCTCTAAAATATCTAATGTTATCTCAAATTGCAACGCAGTGTAATTCGAGTGTGAAGTTCAGAATATCTTCCGGTAGTTGCTTTGTCACTACTTTGTGAGTAAAGTGGAACCACGTGTTGATCAGTAACTCTTACTAAGATCATCAATCTTAAATGCGGATGTGCGTGAGATTATAACGTCTCGTCTTGACAATATTTTTCAATATAGCAACTTTTCTTTATATTCAACCCACATGGGCTGTACATTGTGAGACCAGTGCCACGTGCTTATACAATTGTTTGACCCATCAGGTTAATAGTAAGACGATAGTAACCAGTTCGAGGTTTTTCTTTTGTAAATCGCTTTTCGATCTAATTTATTTTAATTATCAAAATTATTGTGGAGTTACATTCTTTGTGTAAACCAAGTTGACCACGTGAAGCATGTGGTGTAATCATCAAAGTAGCCCTCAGCTATTCTTTTCGGGAAGACTTCACAGAGAGTTAGTATGAATTTAGTATACCAGTGTGTGTTAATTTCATAACGGACAGGATTGCGCTACGAACTTAACTTCTTTGCGTGAAAATTGAATCGGTTGGTTGTGGTTAATTTCCTCTTGCATGTGTTTCAACGTTCTTCGTGTGTTATTTTATGAATGCAGTGTTGTGTGCAGTCTCCCAATCTTGGCTCCATATTTGATGTGTTCCCTAAGATTACAATCTCAAATTTTCACAATCCTAAATAAGGCACCAGTTTAGATGTGAATCAAGTATAATATGCTGAAATTTTAACGGATCAATGATCAATGTTAAAATAAATGTCCAAATATAGACTGATTTATTTCTTTTTATTTAAATTGTCTTTTTATATATATATCACCGGTAATCGTAAGATGAGTACTAAAAGATTATAATTAATGTTAGTCTGGTTGGGAATTTGGTAAGCTAGACTGGATACCCGGTGAAACATTTGCTCAGTAATGCAAGGTTATCTTCCCCTGATAGATCACAGCTTTTAACCCGCTTTTATTGTCTTCAATATCAGCACCGCTTTCAGAACAAATTAATGCATCAACATTACAGTACTGCCTGTCATATTACTTTTGAAACAGTAATTAATTTTTAGCAATGAGTACTGAGCCTAGGTTCATCATTATAGTAATAGTTCCTTGCTCAAATTTCTTTGTTTTTGTTCTTTTGTTGTGGTTTTCAGTCCAAAGACTGGTTTGATGCAGTTCCCCATCCTGCGCTATCCTGTGCGAACTTCTTCATCTCCAGATAACTACTGCAACTTACATCTTCCTGAATCTGCTTACTATACTCGTCTCTTCGTTTCCCTATGCGATATTTATCCCCGCCTCCCTCCCTCACACACTTCCCGCCAGTACTAATACCTTGATGTCTCAGAACGTATTCTAACAAACTTGTTCTAGTCAGGCTGTCCCACAAATTTCTTTTCTCTCAAGTTGTGTTCAGTACCTCCACATTACTTGCGTGGTCTACTCGTCCTGTTCCGCCGTAAAGTCAAGCGCCGGCACGCCAGTCGGGAACGATGGAGAAGAGAAGGCTGTGAGAAGACCGCATCCAATCACACGCTGACCGACCCCTCTCCAGGACGACAACATAACAACAGCGGCCCCTATGTGAAGAGGACATAAGCGCCGCGACCGACTGGTGACAGCCCCGTTGGATAGCAGCTTCAAGATTAGTAAATTCTATAACAGCGTCAACTTTAGATCACTTCGCTTGTACTCTATATGTAGCACACACTCGGGATTGTCTACGCTGAAGAAGAGTGATTATTTCATATGTCGCCCTTTGCTTGCGAGACATCTGTGTAATTGCAAAAGTTAATTATTGTAATTTTCTTTTTCTAATAAAATTCATTAATACGATCTGTTTGAATGTTTGTCTAGTGAACCGAGTATGCAGGCTTCCTAGACACTACACAGCCCACCTTCAGCATTCTTCTGAGAACCAACTACTATTCTCCTCCTGTCTGAACTGTTCGTCGTGCGCGTTTCACTACTATACAACGCTTCGTTCTATACAAATACTTTCAGAAAAGACTTCCTAACACTTCCGTCTACACTGAGGTGACAGGAGTCATGGGACAGCAATATGCACATATACAGGCGACGAGTAGTGTCGCGTACGCAAGGTGTAAAACGGCAGCGAATTGGCGGAGCTGTCAGGAGGTTTAGGTGAAAAGGTTTCGGGCGTGACTGTGGCCGCACTACGGGAATTAACAGATTTTGATCGCGGAGCGGTAGTTGAAGCTAGACGAATGGGACATTCTATTTCGGAAATTGTTAGGAAATTCAATATTCCGAGATCCACAGTGTCAAGAGTTTGCCGAGAGTACAGTTATTCCCTGTCACCATGGACAATGCAGTGACTGTTGGCCTTCACTTAACGACCGAGGGCAGTGGGGTGGCAAATACTTTTCGGTGTTCAAAATGGTTCAAATGGCTCTGAGCGCTATGGGACTTAACATCTGAGGTTATCAGTTCCCTAGACTTAAAACTACTTAAACCCAACTAACGCAAGGACATCACACACATACATGCCCGAGGCTGAATTCGAACCTGCGACCGTAGCAGCAGCGCGGTTCCGGACTGAAGCTCCTAGAACCGCTCGGTCACAACGGCCGGCCCTGTTCGATGTGTGTGTGTGTGTGTGTGTGTGTGTGTGTGTGTGTGGAGGGGGGGGGGCGAAGTGGTGCTCTATGCTGTGTGCATGTATATAAATCAAGTAAGTTCTTCATACACCGGTACTCTTAACCATTTCGTCAAGACGAACAAACAACATTATAACAAAATGAGATTTTCACTCTGCAGCGGAGTGTGCGCTGATATGAAACTTCCTGGCAGATTAAAATTGTGTGCCCGACCGAGACTCGAACTCGGGACCTTTGCCTTTCGCGGGCAAGTACTCTACCAACTCTTTTTTTTTTTTTTTTTTTTTTTTTTTTTAATGGTAGGTCAGGGGGCAGAGTGGGCAGGGGTCGTACTTGGAGGCCTGGCCACGGTGTCCCCGTCCCCTGACAGGATAAGGGAGAGGCAGCAGGAAGGAAACATTGATATTGTAATTTTTTTTTGTTTTTTGTTTTTTTTGTAGTAACAATAATATTTTATTTATTCATTTAATTTTAATGTCCCAAAAGAAAAATCATATATAAAAAAGAAGGGAAATAAATATAGGGCCGAAGTGACATCCTCGTCACCTCACTGGGAGTAAATCCTATCCCTCGATCCAACGTAAACCTGGGACTCCCCACCGCTTCGGGGGGTTATGAAACATGCTGCCTAGAAAGTTCGCAAAATGCGTTTTATATTTAGAGTGGCGTCTGATGATTTCGTGTTGTTCTAGTAGATAATGCCAATAGTCCATGACCGATATCAAGGTCCGCGAGAGCACGTAGTGTGATGCGTGTCCTCCAATCCATCGGATTGCCGATGTTTTGTGTGAGGGGAAAAAGACAGGGTCAGGGAAAAATAAAGCGTCCGTCGTGATCGTGGATTCGTCAGTGCGTCGGAGGAGGGCCATGATGCGTTGCGTCAGCCGCCAAACATCCTTTGCCTCACCGCACTGCAGAGAATGTTCGTCGGTGTCCTGCATGCCACATATAAGGCAGAGCGGGGAATCTACCATGCGAATGTCGTACAATCGTTGGCGGTTGACTGTCTTGCGGTTGATTAGTGTATACCATGACGATCGCGCTGCTGTGGTGAGGAGAGGTGTGTGGACAGCTCGCCAAATCTGTCGCCAGTTTCGTGTTGGGTATTTAAGTTCGACAACATTGCTGCCATGATGACGCCGCAAGTATCGATATATCTCACGGGTAGTGGGGATTCTGGTAGAAGGTATCTGTAACTGAACATAACTAAAATCAACAAAAAATCGCGCGACGTGAGAAAACGAGGGCGAGATGGTGCCTACTGCTACCGGTGGTTCAAAGGACGTGGGAAGAAGCACATCCAGTATGGCCGACGTGATGGCGTGTTGCCGCTGGTTCCAAGTTCGTAGCGTCGCTCGCAGGTATAGAGCTAGAGCCTTGTTCCGCACACCCGTGAGGTTAAGTCCTCCAGAGTGGTATGGGAGAGTTAAAGTCTCGTATTTGATCTTAAACAACATTCCTTGGCTGACATAGTATCCAAAGGCCGCCATTAATCTGTCAGCGAGACCATGTGGCATTGGCAGTACCTGTGCCAAGTGCGGCAGTCGCGAGGCCAGGTGAACATTAGTGTAGTCCACCCTTTGGAGCAGGTCGTGCGTTCGGAGTGAATTGTTGCGTATGTGCAGTCGGACGTTCTGGAGGAGACGTCGATAGCTCGCCGCCGCTGATTGCCGTAGCGATCGGGTGAACAAGACACCTAAGCATCGCAAGATGTCCACCGTCGTAAACGGACTTCGCAGAGCGTCCAGCCCTCGACCGATGTGCATGACCTTGGTTTTATTCATGTTGACCCTGCTTCCCGCAGCTACCCCGTACGTAGTAAGAAGGGTAACCACCTGACTTACTTCGTTCTCCGACCGGACGAGTATCATCAAGTCGTCGGCATATGCACGACACGTGAAGGAGCTCGCACGGAGTCGGACGCCTGTTAGAGTCCGTCTAAGAGTCTGCATCAATGGTTCGAGCGCAATTGTAAACAGTATCATCGACAAGGGACATCCTTGCCTAACTGAGCTGCGAACAGGAATCGTTCCTACCTCCCTGCCATTGACTCTCACCGTCGAAGAAGCGCCGCGAAGGAGGCGCATGAGGACGGTAATAAAATCCTGTGGTATCGCCATGCGTCGCATGGTCGAGTCAAGGAAATCATGGTTGATCCTGTCAAAGGCACGATCAAAATCCACCGATACGAACGCCGCTCGCATACGACAAGCGTCCGTCAGGGAAATTACGTCACGGTATTCGCCGAGGATAGAATGTATGTTGCTCCGAACCCCTAGACAAGCCTGGTCTGGTGGTATTGTTTTGGATATTACAATCTTGAGCCTTGCCGCCAACATTAGCGCAAAGATCTTATAGTCAGTATTGAGCATCGTGAGCGGTCTAAATTGATGGGCGCTGTCACTCGCTGTCGATTTCGGTATTGGTATAAGCAGTCCCGCCATGAACTGCGACGGAACATCCGTGTCAGGGCTCAATAACTCGTTATACATCAATACCAACTGAGACATCATTAAATCCGCAAATGCGCGGTAAAATTCGAGTGTCAACCCATCTGGCCCAGGGGATTTATGCACCGCACCCTTCGCGAGTGCGCCCCGGATGTCATCTTCCGTTAGGGGTGCCAATAGCACCTCTGCATCCGGACCATCCACCTCCGTTTGCATCTGTCGCAAAATTTCTTCTTCTGTCCGATTGTCCGTCGGCGTCCCAGTGAAAAGGAGGCGGTAATGCTCCAGAAACTCAGCAGCAATGGCCTGTTGTGACGTCAAGGGCCGACCATCGTCATCATGGAGGACTGTGATTAGGGATCGGCGATTACGCGCATGTCCCTTGGACACATGATGCATGCCAATACGTTCTCCATCGACGTTGTCCAAGCACCGAGCACGGATCGAAAGTCCCTCCAGTCGACGTCTCGTGATTGATAAAATGCAGGCCTGAATGCGATGGACTTCCGCTTGACGTTCGGGCGATGGGGCCCTGGAGGACAGGTCGCGGAGCACCATGTAGTAATAGTCAAGTGTATCTCGGAGCCATTATGCTTTTTCCTTGCCATGCGTTATGAGAGCTCTTCGTATCGCCGGTTTTGCGCACTGCAGCCACCACGAAAGAACCGTACGGTGCAGCGGCAGACGGCGAGTGCAAGTCTGCCATGTTTCTTCGATCCGCTGGCGACATTCGAGATCCACCAATAAGGAGGAATTAAGTTTCCAGGAACTACGACTCCGCCAGACCCGCTGCCGTGGAAGGGTTAACGTGCATAAATACGCAAGGTGATCCGTAAAAGCTGTGGGCCAACGTTCAGCAGCCAACACGTGATCTCTTAGTCCGTCAGAAACGTAAATCCGATCCAGCCTGCTCGCCGAGTGGCTAGTAAAATACGTGTAGCCCTCTCGCTGCCCATGGATCTTTTCCCACGTGTCCATAAGGGCCATGTCCCGGCAGATCGTGTTCAATGCGTGGCAGGAGCTGAAATTAGGAGTTTGATCCTTCGGTGTGAGTACACAGTTAAAATCCCCCCCTACCAAGATGTGGTCATACCTCCCATGGAATAGGGGGGCAATCTCCTCCGAGTAGAATCGTGCACGCGCCTGTCGATTGTCAGATCCGGAGGGTGCATAGATGTTGACGATACGAATGCCGTTCACGGTCATAGCCAAACCCCGAGCCGAAGGAAGGTAATCGAGGTCACACATCGGAATCCCTTCCCGGACTAGTATCGCTGTGCCACGTCCTCCATCTGGAGTCGGCGCTAGATAAGTGTTGTATCCATGCACGTCGGGAAAAGCCGCATTGAAGGTTTCCTGCATCAGCAAAATATCAACGTCTGTGGCGTAAATCATGTCCCGGAGAAGTTGCATCTTTGCAAGCGAACGTGCGGTGTTAATGTTCACTGTGCCCACCTTATATGCTTGGTTCGTTGTCGTTGTCATGCTCGTGTCATGTCATTGAGAACTCCAAGGGCTTTAGTCCACTATTCGTGCTCAGAGGGGTGCCCGCCAACGGGCTGCCCTCCTTCGTTGTCGTTCCGTGGTGTGCATCCTGTAGGTGAGTGGTCATCATTTGGGGGTGGCAATTCCTGTAGGTCTTCGACTGGTTCCGCCCAGTCGCAGTGGTCATCCATCCGAGAAACGTCCTCTGATGTAGTTCGACGTGGCTGCCGGGACATTGGTGTCCCTGACTCTTTCGTCGGCAGCGCTGGGTCAGTCGGTGTCAATGAAGAGGGACCATCTAAAAGGCAGGACATCCGGTCACCATCGGACGGAATCCTGTCAGCGTCCTCTGAAGACACGTGTTCTGTGTCAGACAGTTCTTCGGCTAGGATACCTTCCGTGTCCCCTAGGCTAGGGGGGGACGTGTCACCCGAACTATGGCGACGCTTTTTGCGACGCTTCGGCGATCGCTGTTTGCGTGCCCTGCCCTCTGCTGCCTCACTGTGTTCGTCGGTCGTTCGTTGGTCCGTTGCCGGCGCCACCGTCTGGACATCCACTTCCACGTCTCTTGCTACATGTGAGTTTTCGGAAGGTTCCTTCCTCAACTGTCGTGACATGGGTGCAGGGACATTCTCCGAGTCACCTCCATGCTCCCGTAACTCGGTCTGCTCTTGCATAAACACGTCCTTGTCACGCTCCGAACTTGGCAACACCTCCCGGCGGGCCACCGACACGTACGTCATCGGCAGTTGCGTGGGAACTTCTCGCTGTGACGCTTCTCCACGTGGCAGTTGCACGACGCGGCGTTGTATGCACTCCGAGCGGATATGTCCTTCTCCACCACAGCCAGAACAGGTGCGTGGCTGGCCATCGTAGATCACAATAGCTCGACATCCGCCAATGTATAAATAAGACGGGATATGTTTAGTAAGGACGATCCGCACCTGTCGCACGCCGTTTAGCACAGGATAGGTATTAAAACTAGCCCAGCGTTCAGGCGTATGACTAAGTACCGTTCCATATGGTCGCAGCGATTCAGTAACCATCGATTCTGGCACCTCAAACGGCAACTCAAAGATCCGAATGACCCTCACACCCAATCCTGAAGGAGCTACTGTTACATCGCTGATATGGCCATCAGAGTGTCGAAATTTAAAGCCTCTTTGAGCAGCGGAGAGAGTTCTTTCACACGCAGCTTCATCGGTCATCTTTACGTACATTGTACTGCTTACAATGGACAGGTGTATTCCAATTATGTCTGCAGCAGGTAAACGAACTTCTTCCCTCAAAAAACGCTCTATTTCGAAAGCTTTGGGTCTGGCAAATTCGTTGTCGAACGTAAATTGGAGCGTAGTCTTTCGAAAATTGTGTGCCATGGCGATCGAGTCAGACAACAACACGCGCGAGTACCGGCGGTGTAAACACTTCCTCGTTCACGCGCGCCCGCGGCCGGGACAGCAGGTCCGTGCCGCGCCACTGCCTAAAGCAGACTGTGCTGAATTCGAACCTGCGACCGTAGCAGCAGCGCGGTTCCGGACTGAAGCTCCTAGAACCGCTCGGTCACAACGGCCGGCCCTGTTCGATGTGTGTGTGTGTGTGTGTGTGTGTGTGTGTGTGTGTGGCGTGGGGGGGGGGGGGGGCGAAGTGGTGCTCTATGCTGTGTGCATGTATATAAATCAAGTAAGTTCTTCATACACCGGTACTCTTAACCATTTCGTCAAGACGAACAAACAACATTATAACAAAATGAGATTTTCACTCTGCAGCGGAGTGTGCGCTGATATGAAACTTCCTGGCAGATTAAAATTGTGTGCCCGACCGAGACTCGAACTCGGGACCTTTGCCTTTCGCGGGCAAGTACTCTACCAACTGAGCTACCGAAGCACGACACACGCCCGATACTCACAGCTATACTTCTGCCAGTATCCCGTCTCCTACCTTCCAAACTTTACAGAAGCTCTCCTGCGAACCTTGCAGAACTAGCACTCCTGAAAGAAAGGATATAGCGGAGACATGGCTTAGCCACAGCCTGGGGGATGTTTCCAGAAAGAGATTTTCACACTGCAGCGGAGTGTGCGCTGATACGAAACTTCCTGGCATTACAACAAAATGGCGCGTTTTTTTCGACGGCACCACCATCCTAAGTATAACACAACATTTAAATTTATACCCTGAGCTTCCTGATGTCAACGATATTGTAAGTTTCATAGGATTTCTTACTGTATTTCCTTCTCGGTCTGTTTTAAAAGGACAAATACTAGTGTCTCAGTACCGTCTTTTACTATCTTGTTTTCTAGCCTTCCTCCTGCTCGGATTGACGAAAAGGTGGTGTTGTGTACTAACTTATTGATTGTGTAAAATTACATTGTTTTGAAGATTCCCTTTAATTACTACTTATTATTTAATTTATTCTTCTTCCTCACTTGATTTCTTTTTAGTGTCTATCAGCAAATATTCGTTGTTGGTTGTCTTAATACGAAGAAGCAATGCATCGGACGCGTTGAGTGCGTAATGCACGTTCCAAAAACGTTGAACGTCATTGTATTACAAGGTCAGTTCTGACGCAGAACTTTTAGTTATCTTTCCACGGTCAAGCATCAAGACGTCAAAGGTAGGCCGACAGCATAGGCTTCGCCGATTCTCGTTCCCCCACTCATCAATATAGTCGCATATTCTCTGTTTTGCTTATCTTATTCCTTACAACCAAAATTAAAAACTTAACATTCGGAGAAAAGGGCGATTACAGAAAGATATATCACGACATGGGGGAATACAGATTCGAAAACCAACGTAAATATTATTAAACGTGTTTGTGCATAAATGTGTAACGAAGCTGGTCTGTCTACATCATGTTCTATGCCCCAAGTAAAACTTCCGACACAAAATGTTGAAAGGTCTCTGTTGGATTCCTTTCATGATAATTTCTTAAATCTGTTGTCATTTACGGCATAAATTCCTATTCTAAATTTACTATGGCGTTTCTGACTCTATCTGGAGGAGACTGAGTAGTGGAACGTGTTACTTTTACACATAAACAAGAACGATCTTTCACACTACTACACTTTAAAACACAGTTTATATGTAATTCATGTCACACAGTCTCATGTGGAACCTACATGCGCATTCTTTTATATACTGTATATGATAAGATACTGTCATCCCCCTCCCCTTCTGTGTGAGAGGATGAATGAGCAAATGTATTTCTAGTTGCATGCTTGATGGTAGCAGCCAAGCCTGTCTGCTAGAGAACAGTAGGACCAACGTCACAACAGGTAGCTACGCTTTCTCAAAGCAGAGAGGTTTCTATTCTTAGTATGGTCCTGTCTGTCCCTTGTCATGTTGGTATAGGAAGCTGCCTCTCTGGCCACTTCCGTTTGTATTTGTGAGCCACCCTCGGTAGGGGCCCAGGCAGTCGGTCTGCGGAGAGCGTCTGAAGTGGTAAGATCTCCGGCTAAGCGCGTGGCTCCTACGTCCGTAGGACAATGGATTTCTTAAGTTCAGCCTAACTGAAAATTTAATCACCTTTATTTCAGGTTTAGCTCTAAAATATCTAATGTTATCTTAAATTTCAACGCAGTGTATTTCGAGTGTGAAGTTCAGAATATCTTCCAGTAGTTGCTTTGTCACTATTTTGTGAGTAAAGTGGAACCACGTGTGGATGATCCGTAACTCTAACTAAAATCATCAATCTTAAATGCGAATGTGCGTGAGATTATAACGTCTTGTTTTGACAATATTTTTCAATATAGCAACTTTTCTTTATGTTTATCCCACGTGGGGCGTACTTTGTGAGACCAGTACCACGTGCTTATACAGTTGTTTGACCCATCAGGTTAATAGTAAGACGATTGTAACCAGTTCGAGGTTTTTCTTTTGTAATTTGTGTTTCGATGTAATTTATTTTAATTATCAAAATTATTGTGGAGTTACACTCTTTGTGTAAACCAAGTTGACCACGTGAGGCATGTAGTGCAATCATCAAAGTAGCCCTCAGCTATTCTTTTCGGAAAGATTTCACAGAGAGTTAGTATGAATTTAGTATACCAGTGTGTGGTAATTATATGACGGACAGGATTGCGCTACGAACTTAGCTTCTTTGGGTGAAAATTGAATCGGTTGGTTGTGGTTAATTTCCTCTTGCATGTGTTTCAACGTTCTTCGTGTGTTATTTTATGAATGCAGTGTTGTACGCAGTCTCCCAATCTTTGCTCTATATTTGATATGTTCCGTAAGATTACAAACTCACACTTTCACAATCCTAAATAAGGCACCAGTTTAGTTATGAATCAAGTTTAATATGCTGAAATTTTAACGGAACAATGATCAACGTTAAAATAAATGTCCAAATATAAACTGATTTATTTCTTTTTATTTAATTTGTCTTTATATATATATATATATATATATATATATATATATATATATATATATATATCACCGGATATTGTAAGATGAGTACTAAAAGATTATAATTAATGTTAGTCTGGTTGGGAATTTGGTAAGCTAGACTGGATACCTGGTGAATCAGTTGCTCAGTAATGCAAGGTTAACTTCCCCAGATAGCTCACAGCTTTTAACCCGCTTTTATTATCTTGAATATCAACACAACTTTCACAACAAATTAATGCAACAACATTACAATGTTTTATCAAGCATTTTGCGATACCCTATTTCAATTGTCATAACTTCTGTAAATATTTCTTATAAAAAATTATCTTGATTATTTTGAAGAATGTAAGTATCAGAGAGGTACATAAGCATGGAGGACTTTAATAATCCTCGACCAATTGGTTGTTACCTTCGTATTTAACAATCTATGGGCAATGTGTGGGTAAAGTAAGTTAATTGCTTGGAAGAGAGGTTGTGTACGGCCGCATGTCGTCAAAGTTGGACGATTGTTGCCAAAAAGTATCTTTTTATCGATGTGAGCCAGAAAGAAGAAGTGTCATTTAAAATTTGTAAAATGATTTCATGAATATATCAAAACAATGAAAACTGACACTTGTTCATTGTTTCGATTAGAATTGATACAACGAGATCAAACCCGTGAACTCTTGCAAATCCAAATACTTTGTGAGTATTCTACAGGAGAGCGAGAAAGAAGACTCCTAGACGTGAACCACGAGAAAAAACTAAGAAGAAATTTATCAGCTAAGTACCAATTATTTTGATCAATCAACATTTCTGAACTTTCCACCCTGTTTCCTCAGTGTGCTGTTACGAAGGACGAAGTATATATTCTGAAAATCAGCAGAGAAAGAATTTAAATAATTAATTTTAATCATTAATTAAAGTGGGAGAGGGGGAGGGTCGGATGGTGAACAGCTGTCTGAAGAGCAGCCTCTCAGTTCGGAGCCGGTAGTGTCGCTATTTGTATAAATATATAGCATTATTAATACCGATTGGTTGCTGTTTTCTTCTTTGCAAGAATCACCCTATATTATGACCAGTGTCCACCGTGAGACTGAGTGACAGCTAGTATCTTTGCGGGCACATGACGCAGTGAGGAGAACATGTAAACGGAGAAGAGACGAATGGGGTAACTACCACCCCTCGTCCTTTTCCCTTTCCCTGTCGCCCCACCACACCCTTTTATCCTCCAGTCAACAGTTCCCAACACTAGTTGCCCCTCTCTACTTGTCTCCCACAGCCACCATGTCTTTGTCGCCACTTCTTTCTTGTCCGCCATCCTCATCACTATCAATCACTCTGCTATCTGCCTCGATACCTCCTACCCTCTTTTTCCTCTATAATACACTGTCCCGGGGCAGAGCCCTTTCCAGTTATAGTGAAAGTCCTCGCTGTTTCGTTTTCAATGATCAGTGGCTCTTCTGTCGCGTTCAGCATTTTTCCAGCGTTTTTTCAGTTGTTTTCGAGTTCAGGTGTTTCTCAAGTGTTTTTAACTGTGCTGTTTGTTCACATTTTTATCACTGTTTTTAAAACGAGTCATGAAGACAGCATTTTTTTTTAACTGCGAGTAGGTCATATGAGGCCCACGTTCCAATTTCAATTCTTCGTTCTTTGTTTTTTTCTTCTCATCCATCTGTACACTGTGTTTCTTCTTTTTGTCTTCAGACCATTTTGAACCAGTCATTTTGGCTACCCTGGCGTGGAATCCTTCCACTTCCGATACTTTTTCCCGAAAGACTTCTCTGCTGTTTATATTTTCTATTTTTATGTTGTTTCTTTCTAAATCCTGTTTTACTTCGTTGACTTCTTACCCCACAAATATTTGAAAATCTTATTAGTTGGTCTACTGTCTTGCATTCGAAACAAATGTCCAAGAAACAAGAGTCTTCTTTCTCATAACGTTTGAAATCTTTTCTATATTTTGGTATGTTTCAGCATTACTTTGTAATTTCCAATCTTCTGCTGTGTTTTGTGGTCCTAATATTTTCGTTATAATTCGCCTTTCTAGTACTTCTAATTTATCAAAATTATAGTTTAATGCCAGGCTTTCGTTTGCATATATTCATTCTGGCTTCACTACTGTGTTGTAATTCCTTGTTTTTGCATTTTTGGATAGGCACCTTTTGATGTAAAGGTCTTTGGAAATACCGTATACTCTCCCCATTTTATGCAACCTTTCCTGAATTGCAGATTTTTCCAAGGCATTTTCTTGGATTATCTCCCCTAGATGTTTAAATTTTCTTACCATCTCTATTTGGCCAATACCTGTTTTCAGAAATTTTGGAGCATACTTAGTGTTTGTTATAAATTTTGTTTTTATTTCAGTAGAAATTCTTAAGCCAGCATTTTATTATTTATATTTCTCCCATTCACGTCAGCTTTTCAGTTATTTTTAAATTCATAGTATATGTATTTTTCTTTAGTTTTTAGCATCTACATTAGTATTACGCTATACTGGCTGAAGAGCTGGTTGTCTGTACCGCTGCCACCCCCGCCCCCTCCCCCGCCCCCCATAGAGAAATAAAAACCGAATAGGTTAACATTCTAGTCACGATACGGGCCGTAAATGGGGAAGTGCACTGATGTAAATGACTTTCACAAAGGACAGACTGTTATCGACAGGCGCCTTGGAACGAGCATCTCGGAAACGGCGAACCTCGTCGGTTTTCCGCGTGCTACTGTCGTGAGCATGTATGGGGAGTGGTTAGGAGGGCGGTGAAACCACGACTAGGCGCAACGTGTTGGATGTCCACGCCTCATCACAGAACGTGGAGGTCGGAGAAAAGCAGGATCTGCCATCTGTAGCAGATCTAACGACTCATCTACTGGTGCAGACGCAATGTTCCGGGCACACCGTTCAGCGCACATTATTGAACGAATGGTTCTGTAGCCGACAACTCCGACGTGCTCCCATATTAAACTAAAGACGTCGTCAAGTACGATTGTTTTGGACCCGGGATCATTGAGATTGTACAGTGAATCAATGGAAACGCGTTGCCTGGTCCGACGAATCACATTTATTGTCACACAAAGATGATGGATGTGTCCGGATACACTTTTATTCTATCGGAAAGCTCCCGAAACATGCACCACCCCACGGCGGCAGAGTTGTAGGGTGCAGTGTTATGCTATGGGTGACATTCACCTTAGCTACCTGTATATCAGTGCCAGCCACTTGCATCGTTTCATGCATCAAATCTTCCCCGACGGTATTGACATCTTCCACCACTAAAACTGTCCACGTTACATGGCCAGACTCGTGCTACAATCGTTTGAGGAGCACCTAGTGAACTCAAGCCGATGTTTTGGCTATTAAGTAAGCATGAGCTGAACTAAATGGAAGACATCTGGGACGCTACTGGGCGCCGGCGCCTCGCATAAAAACCACCGGCCCCGTCATTTACGGGAATTGCTCGAGCTGTGCGTAGACTTCTGGCGCCACATACCTCCAAACACTTGCCAGCGCATTGTCGAATATATACCACGCAGAACCGCTACCTGTACTGCGTTCCAAGGGTTGACAAACACGTTATCAACAAGGCAGACATGAAGTTTTGGCTCATCAGTGTATATGTGAATGCTGCTGCTTCTGCTTGACATCGTAAGTATGGTGAATAGTTTAAAATTGATAGAGAAGTAAGGCAACGCGATTCTGCACCACCAAGACCGTTTCCAGACGTCCTAGGGGAAGTTAACAAAAAAAAAAAAAAAAAGTGTGTGAAATCTTATGAGACTTAACTGCTAAGGTCATCAGTCCCTAAGCTTATACACTACTTAACCTACTACTTAACCTAAATCATCCTAAGGACCAACACACACACACATGCTCGAGGGAGGACTCGAACCTCAACCGGAACCAGCCGCACAGTCCATGACTGCTGCGTCTGAGACCGCTCGGCTAATCCCGTGCGGTCGGGGAAGTTTACAGATCATTCAAATTACGAGAACTAAGTAGCAAGATGTGTGTACACACTGCTCTGCAAAACTTAATGACGAGCTAGATAAAGTAACATAACATGTGAACTACTCGGCGGAAATGAATGGGAGTGCGGGAAAATGTTTCCATGTGTTTCCCGTCGTTCACAGAACGCTCAACGTCACAACTCGGAGGTCATCGCGACTCTGGGGTCAAATGGGGCTGGCCCCGCAACACGGGGTAGTTGACGGAACCGGCAAAGACATTGTGTTCCAGGCAGCGAGGGTACGAAGCTGGAGGTGGTCTTCCTCGCATCATGGCCCAGACACAAAATATGGATGACTTTACACGGGGAAGAATCATCAGGAATGTGGAAAAGGCTCGAAGAGTGGCGCGGGAGTTTGCTATTGCTCACAACATTGTTTCACTTGCATGGGACGCGTTCCGAACCACAGGCAAGCAAGAGCCCAGGTCAAAGACCGAGCGTAATTGATATCACGTTTACTAGGACTACAAGGCACGCAATCTCACGCTTCACAGTGCCACGGCGACTTCATTCGGGTAGTCTCTTTGCCCGACGACAAGTACATTGTGTTCCTTTGGCACCCGCACATCGGCGGTGCCGTTTTCGATGATGCTAAGAGCATAGAGGGCTGGATCAGCGAGGAGTGGGGTCGCATGCTGTTCCCGAATGACGGCAGATTCAATCCGAGTAATCCTTCTGGGCGTACCCTCATATGGCGAGAAGTGGGAACGTGCAATGCACCCAGAAACATTGTCGAACAGTTCGTTCTGGTGGTGCAGGTGTTATGGTATACTCACCGGTCAACGTCACTGTGACACTCCGCCATTTCCGTCTTTGCAGGGGTGCATTCGCTCCTGACTTCATTTTCCCGGATAACAATGCGCGACCGTATCGAACAGCTCACGTGGAGGAGCTCTTGGAACGAGAGAATTTTCGGCGAATGGACAGGACTGTCTGTTCCCCTGCTTAAATCCCATCGACCACATATGGGATGCGCTGAGGAGACATTTGTAGCACTTTCACGTGCACCAACGAGCATTTAGCAGTTGTCAAAAAATGGTGCAAATGGCTCTGAGCACTATGGGACTTAACTTCTGAGGTCACCAGTCCCCTAGAACTTAGAACTACTTAAACCTAACTAACGAAAGGACATCACACATACCCATGCCCGAGGCAGGATTCGAACCTGCGACCGTAGCGGTCGCGCGCTTCCAGACTGTAGCGCCTAGAGCCGCTCGGCCACACCGGCCGGCAGCAGTTGTCAACCGCACTGGTGGAGGAATGGAACGCTCTACCACAAGAACACCTTACCAACCATGTGGTCAGCATGGCAACACATTCTCGAGCATGCATCGCTGTCTTTGGTGACCACACACCCTATTAAGAACCCTTTCTCGCCTTTTTTAATGTCCAGAGGACCATCATAAATCGCAGTGTTTAGTGTAATTAATACCGTTGAATAGAAGAGTAATTTCTGCTCGTCTCGTTCCGTATTTCAGTTACCTTCTCTACTATATTTTAGCATTTCCTTCTACGTATGGTCCAAGTTTCATCGAACTACGTTACTTGGCGGTGACAAATCATGCGAAAATTATTTTCGGCAGTACAATTTGCACACCAGCGTAAAAATATCTAATTACTTCCATCTTAGGAAGTCAGGTGTTGTGATTCTTTTCCACAATAAGTATATAAAAATGGGTTTGTAAATTCAGACAAATTTTCTTAGTTGCAAAATAATATATGCGTAATTTCCAGATTCTTTTCTGCTGTAATAACACTGTTTTGTTTCCACAGATGATACAGATTTGAAACTGTTCACACCATAATTTTCTATATAGATGAAATGTTTCCTTTCACTTTCTTGCCTGTCCTGCAAAAATCTGCGTTTTGTCTCACACAGGAAAACTCGGCACACACTATTCTCGAGATCTCTTGGTTTTCTTGTTTTCAAATTTTGTTTTCGTTAAGTCGATTTCCTGAATCACTCTACTGTTGATCTGGCAAGGTCTTGAGATTTATGGTAGAAAGCGCTTCGTCTTCAGGCCACAAGTGGCCCATCGGGACCATCTGACCGCCGTGTCATCCTCAGTAAGGATGCGGATGGGAGAGGCGCGTGGTCAGCACACCGCTCTCCCGGTCGTTATGATCGTTTTCTGTGACCGGAGCCGCTACTATTCGGTCTAGTAGCTCCTCAATTGGCATCAAGAGGCCGAGGGCACCCCGAAAAATGGCAACAGCACATAGCGGCCCGGATTGTCACCCATTCAAGTGCCGGCCACGCCCGACAGCGCTTAACTTCGGTGATCTGACGTTAACCGGTGTATCCACTGCGGCAAGGCCGTTTCCCTATTTATGGTAGAAGAAATTTGGAAATTTGTGGTAAGTTCCTATGGGACCAAACTGCTGAGGTTATCGGTCCCTAGGCTTACACACTACTTAATCAAACTTAAACTAACTTACGCTAAGGGCAGTACACACACTCATGCCCGAGGGAGGACTCGAACCTCCGGCGGAGTGGAGCCGCGCCAACCGTGGCAAGGCGCCCTATGCCGTGCGGCATAGTCGCTAGGCCTATGGTGCAAGTACTGTGACTACTTTTGCCGTGAGAACTGTTTGTTGCTTTACCTTCTCTTGTTTGTGTTTGTGTGTGATTCCAACTTAACATAATGTGAAGAAATGTGTTCTGACATACCAACAAGAAGTTAGTACAAATTAACGGTGATTGCATAAGGCCAGTAGCAGAAATTTCACATTAAGAACAGGTGACTACAAAGGCTGGATGAACACGAAAAGAAATAGAGTAAAAATGAGACGTCGTGTACTTTGCTAGCATTAATCGGATAGGAGCTTGTTAAAGGAATCGTCGAGATTTCTTTCTGTATATAGTCATGCTTTGATGGTTTTCTGAGCTATGTTTCAGAGACAAACAAGTATCCAAAGCAGCGTTTGGAACCTCTCAAACTCCCTCTCAGGTTGGCCGGTTAGCAATCATCTGGAGTTCCTGTTCGATACGGGGTCAGCCCCATTAGGAAAGGAGGGTTGCAATCTACGCAGTTTGCCTCGTAAGTAGGTCTCAATTGGTCTTTTGTTGAAATACCAAGAGATGTCACATCTTGGAGCAACAGAAGGTAATTGCCACTGTTCTGCCGCGCAGGGTAGCCGCGCGGCCTAAGCTTTCTTGTCACGGTGCCGACGGCTCCCCCCGGGCGTGGGCGTCTGTGTTGTACTTAGCGTATGTTAGCTTAAGATAGATTGTGTGTAAGCTTAGGGGCCGATGACCTCAGCAGTTTGGTCCCATGAGACCTTACCACAAATTTCCAATTTTTCCATTTTTTTGTTAAGAAACTAACTACAGTTCAGATTCCACAAATAGCGGTCTCTACGAAGTGTATATATATCTTTGGTGAAGTTGATGTTGCAAGAAGCGAGAGAGAGCCAGAGAAGAAACCTTCATTACGCCGGCGTGCGCTCAGTTGTCTGCCGCGGACTTGGTCGTGTTTTCTGAACAATCCCTGCACGGCGCGTGTTTGCTCCTAAGTGGGGTTACGACCAGCTGAGCAGGCGGCCCACTTAACTACAGTGAAGAGGAAAGTGGTGCCTCACTTTCTCCTGCCGAAGAAAGCGGTTGTCTCACGTGCATGGGTAGCGGGAGGCGGAATGGGGTGGGAGGTGGCACGGAAGGGGAAGGCGGGAGGAGAGGGCTTACTAGTTTAGCCAGCGTTGCACTGTTGGTGTCATGCGGCTGTGTTGTTCATCACTCCTAAAAGTGTTACGGGACCACTCCCGGCCCACCTGACACGAAGCGTGCGCATCATCTATCTTCCATCGGTTCCCCCCCCCCCCCCCCCTTTCTCTGCCCACCCCTCTCTCTCTCTCTCTCTTGCTCTCTCTCTCCATCAACATACACACACACACACACACACACACACACACACACACACACGCAAACACAAATTAGTAACATATTTTGGAAGGCAAGACCAGGAAAAGGTTCGGTCTGTACTGGATAGCCGGCCGGTGTGGCACAGTGGTTCTAGGCGCTTCAGTCTGGAATCGTGCGACCGCTACGGTCGCAGGTTCGAATCCTGCCTCGGGCATGGATGTGTGTGATATCCTTAGGTTGGTTAAGTTTAAGTAGTTCTAAGTTCTAGGGGACTGATGACCTCAGATGTTAAGTCCCATAGTGCTGAGAGCCATTTGAACCATCTTTTTTTGTACCGGATAGGTTAGGGTATTCTCAGTTCTCAATGGTGCGACCTGGCTAAAGGCTGCCCGGAGTAAACTTGGACTTCCCCCTTCCCTCTTAATCGGCTTATTGATTTTTTAAATGAATATCTTTTTTTACAATTAAGGAAGGCAGACATTTCACTAATTTCCTTCTTGTATGACACATTCTGTTTTCATCGTTTCATTGTCGATCAAAGCGAAACCGTGACGGAGAATACAACATGAGCAAAATACACTCTTTACATGTTCGTGGCACTGGTTCACTTGCAATAGAGTGGCTCTCAAAAGAAGACGCAAGCCAGGAAGACGTAGTAGCTCTTAGGGTTGGTTCAAATGGCTCTGAGCACTATGGGACTTAACATCTGTGGTCATCAGTCCCCTAGAACATAGTGAGAGGCACCCACTTGCCTTTCTCATACTGTGGCATCAAGCAGTCAGGCCTGCAAGATGTGTGGTTTGCCAAGCGAGTGGAATCTTCCTTAATTTATCGAGCAACATGAATTCTCGTATCTTACTATTTAGTTACAAATTATCCTCCTGTATGAATAATACGCAACGGAAACACGCATCTGACTATCAGTGATTTATAGAACTCTGACTGTACACTACGCACTGGCAATACCACATTTACCTTTTGTCTTTGATTTAACGGCTTTTATATAAATTCGGGACATTACGATAACATACAATTTAATGAAAAAGGCCACCAATCTCTTTCTTTTCACTATTTGATTTATTCCTAAACACACAAATTCTACAACCTACAACAAAATCACATGAGAAATTCCGCCCAGTGGGCATGGCTTTACGTTAGTGAATCTCTATACTATGGTCTCGTAATCTATTTACCGCAACAGTGCACTCCCTGGATCGGATGGTGGATCTTTTATTATACCTCACACTTCGCCTCTCACAATAATCCTCACGAAACTTTCCTCCAGATCGAGCGATACAGAAGGAACAGGCATACCCACAAATCTTTCGAAACTACCTTGCTACTCCCATGCAAAACACACATACCCAAATTACAAGACATACACAACACAACAATATGAAATATTACACAAAGAACGGTTACAACTTCATCACTTTCCGCTTTCCCACTTCAATCAATATTTATCCCAGTTTCACACGACACTGCCCCACTTTGTAATTTCTACTTTCCTAATGTGAACTCTGGAGATAAACGCACGTCTTCCTGTGCAATGCAAGCCATGTGGCGTTGCTGGAAAAACGGCCGACTCACCTTGATTCTCTCTCAGAGTTTAAATTCAGCGTCACACGGAATGATATTTCTTAAATACTTCAACTTATGATACACACGCTATTTCTTAAATATTTCAGCTTATTGTACACACGCTATTAATTCTTAAATATTTCAGCTTAATGTACACACGCTATTAATTCTTAAATATTTCAGCTTAAGCTCACGGAAGTATCTCAACTTATAACTACACGTGGGCTCTTTGTGACCGTTGGTTTACTACAATCCCCTTAAAATTACCTGCCTCACTTTGTAATTTTCCCCACAAAAGGTCCTGTGAAAGAGAAATTATTAATTCTAACTACTCTTAAATATTCCACATCCATACCATGCCTCCACTCTTTCATCACGGAGCACAACAAAAAAAACAGGTCTTTACAGCAGAAGGTTCAGCGGCAGAGTGCTGAAACATGGCCGTATTCTGATTCTCTCGCACCTCTCTCGAAGTGGGAGAAGCACCTTGCTACCTTATTGGTCAGCCACATTTCAGACGCTCAAAGCTCTGGTAACTTCCATCTCTTTGGTCTCACCAAAGGTAGCCAAAGGATCGACTCAAAGATGATCATATATTCCGATTCACTATCTGTGGTTAGCAGACGACCATACATTCATTCCTTTCACAGATCTCACCAAACTGGATGTAGGGATTTATTTTGAGGGAGTGCACATGTGATCAATTAAATAAATAAATTGTCATTCTTTCCCACACTGGTATCCGGCTTCGCTGTATTAGTTGAAATTGAGTTACTTTTACACAAAAAATGTGTTGTTCTGACAAGAATTTCGTACCTATTTTCAGTGTTGGGCGGTACTGTACCCTTTCACCACCGGCTACCCATGCAGAAAAAAATGGCACGGTACTATCCTTGCAATGCGAGGGTAGTTCCGAACATTTTTTTTTTTAAGAAAATTGTATTAAAACAAACGTAGCAATTCAACAAAATAACCAGGAGGAGACCTTAGCCCCTGGTGACCTCAAATTGACGACCAAATGTTGTTACTTTACCAAATTGGCAGTTGTTGCATTATTGTACTCTCCACAATCCGGAGTAGCGTACACATACAAATTTACAACAATATACATGACAAATAAAACATCACATAGAAATGAAAAAATAATCTTGAGATAAAATTTTGCTTTAGTTACTGGGATCTTCGTTATTTTTATGAGTAATCCAAATTTCAATAATTCTAAAACAAATAAAAAATACTTTCTCTGTTGTCACACATATAGACGACAAGAACTTGCATTTCGACTAGCCTTCGTTACTCTTTAATGTGAAATGTCACCACTGTGATAATAAAAATAAGTGGCTTCAGTCAAAACACCAACAAGATTATTACTATGGACGACATCAAAATACATCAGTTAATTCCGATATTTGTTGTGCAATGCAAACTCTTGTCCCCTGTGACAATCTTACTGATCAATGCTACATGAACCCCTACGTTAGTATTACGCCACTGGCTTATAATTAGAGCATCATTGTACGAAATATTCTAATAAACATGCTACGTGAACTTGATAACCCAGAACAGACAAAAAACAAACACTAACTATTCTAAACACAAAAGTTGATGAAATACAATTACACTTGCTGTCCCTTCAGGAATGAAACACATAAAAAAAACATTTACACAATTACAAATACATTATTCCCTATCTTGCGAGTCACACGGAAACCTTTCATTCTGTGATTTTCTTGGGGTCAAAAAGTTGCTGATAGTTTTCCTAGAACCACTGTCTCGGTGTCAAAGCTCTCCCATGGTTACCCGGACGAAAGTCTTTGAGTCACTCAAATCGGCATTTTGAACACGCACTGAACAGTAAACTGTATCTCACATTAAACACAAATGTCATAGTCACTGTCAGAGTACCATCCACACGAATCTGTTCGTCCAAAAAAATGGCCCTACAACTACTATTACCCACGGTTCTGTCCTTTCAGTTCATGGTGTAATTGAAAGTCGTAAGTTTCAACAAACAGCACTTATTCCCGCACCAGTTCAAGAAATGTCTCCTACTACAGACGCAAATGTCAATGTCCCACTCTAGTTTCTTGCCTTCATACAATAATTGTTCACCAAACGACAACTGTCCTCTAAGTATACCAAGTGTCCCACATGCAATTCACAAAGCACACTTAACAAGTCACTGCCAAAAGTTTATGGATCCCACCATTCAGTGGTCAAGACAAAACAAAACGATCGTCCTGTCTGCTAAAGACAAAATCTTTTCCACCACTCACAACGTGGAAACAACAGTCCTTCACTTTCCATATTATGTAAAGTCGCGGTCATCCTGTTTCACGGCTCCACAGTCCAGTACTAGTTATTAGCTGCTGGTAAAAAAAATGCTCGCCGGGCTCTGCCGCGCCTCGTCCATTCTGCAGTAGCGCCGCTGCGCGCGCCGTTGAGCAGAAGAAACCACCCGCTGTTGCCTCCGCGGGATACCTTCCCCTGTCGTAAGGGTGGCGGAACTCATGAATGGCCAGTGGTACGTGCGTGTCGCCCCAGGCCGTTGACCTGCTGTAGCGGGCGCGTGGAGTGTACCCCGTCCGACAGTGGAGTGGGGAGTGCCGCGGCTCTGTCGCCTGTCGCCACGGCATCGTCAGCTCGGCCCGCTAGCGGTATGGGCGTTACGACACCCAATCATTTAGCCTTCCGTGCATCTCGCAACATTACAGACAAAAGGAAATTCTTACATTAAAATTATACACCCTAGTTTTCTACACATACAACATCAACATTTATCTCTTTTCTATAGACAGCCCACACTCGTGCTATTCATTGTACCTGTCGTCCCTCATACAAAACATGAAAGTGTAAAAAAAAAAAAAAAACAAAAGGAATAATAAACAATCTATACAGCTCATAATTACAATATCAAATAGTAGGCTACACTAACATCCTATCACAGTGAAAATATTAGAAACTTTATCCTAAAACTACAATATACAATGAACTTTTGTGCTTGTGACACACTGAAATTAATACCCCTTGAAAGTGTTCTAACAAAAAATAAGAATAATCTACATAGCTCACAATTACCCACCACATGTTATTAAATAGTAAACTACTTTCACATCCTAACACAACAAACATTTTTTTTGAAACTGATGACTCTAAATCTACAACATACAATGCACCTTTGTGCTTGTGACAGATTGAAATTAATACCACTTGAAAGTGTTCTAACAAAAAAATAAGAAATAATCTATACAGCTCACAATTACCTAACACAGGTTATTAAATATTAAACTACTTTAACATCCTAAGACAATAAACATTTTAGAAACTGGTGACTCTAAATCTACAACATACAATGCACCTTTGTGTTTGTGACAGACTGAAATTAGTATCTCTTTATACATTTTACATTTTATTATATATAACAACATTTCTAGGACATGTATGAACCATCCACATGATGTCAAATCCTGACCTGCCATCGAGGTTCATCCAAATCAAACAATACACAATAATGTTGTGGTTACAGATCGGTAGGATCCCCTTTACAGGAGTGGGCGCATTGATCACACTACTCTACGACTCTCACTCACCAGACATCACATTTTCCTTCTCATTCAATCCATTAATACACTAACAGAATAGGTCTAGAAGTCAGTTAACCTTAACACCACCACACTCACGACAACATACCATACCTTTGCTCCCTTATACTTATAACACCACCACACTCACGACAACATACCATACCTTTGCTCCCTTATACTCAACCACATAACACATGAAGCTGTTCCGGAGATAGCTTTCCAGTCTCCGAATTCGTCCTTTCACTCTGGCACCTCTCTCCCTCGGCTTACCTCCGCATTCACTTCATGCTAAATATCAACTTAGAATTGCGACATTTCATCTAAGAAACAAAAATACACAAATTATTCAACCTGCAAAATAACTGTACACATTCTTGGTACCGTTTTGATTAGTTATCCTGGTACCAGGCTTCAACAACAACAACAATGAATATTATTTTTGCCAAATCGCAAATGTTATGCTAAGAATTAGATCTTACACTTATATTACATCTTACGTCAGTGTTCCACAACGTTCCCCATCTGGGTCTCATACTCCCTTTATGTCCTTTCACATTGTGCAGTTGTCCTCATCTCTTCATTCGTATTTCGGCTCTCCGTCCGTCCATTACTCCATCATTTCCTGGTCTTCCTTCGCCATTCGCATCAATCTCTATTGCAGCATACACAGGTCTCTCTGTAACATACATCTAAGACATCTCCACATTATTCAATTCTACTCACCTTTATTTACCACTGTTTCATCACGTCGAATCTCTATCTATTAATCACACTGCTTCACGTCACTTCTTCCCTTACCTATCACCTTTATCCACTACTATTTATCACGTCGCTTCTCTATCTACCATCTTTATTCCCTCATAAATCATCACGTCGTTTCTGCTTGATCCTTATTCATACGACAAAAAATACGTACATACACCACTCTGTCGACTCCTGTTCATGACTCATTTGACCAGTCTATTCCGTCATACTTCCTGACATCCCGCCTGAAAATTCTTATGTTCGATTTGACCCTGCACAACGTTACACACCACAACTAAATACACTGACTATCTACCATAAATTGCCTACTTTCGATCTATCCTTAACTTTTCCACAATTTGATGTTTGAAATGTGATGAAGCCCACGCGATTGTTTTCCCTTGATCGTCTCAATCAGTACAGCATTTTCATGGACAATCCGCCTCACTCTGAGTGGTCCACTATACACAGTAAAAAATTTGCTAGTTAGGAATCTAAGTTTACATGAAAATTAAATGTGTGCAGAGAATATACAAGCTGGGAGAGATGGGCAACCCAAGTGTTAGTAACTTTGGTGCTAGTGGCCTCTTTCCCTAACACCAGACTCCGAACATCCATACGCAGCACCTCATAACTGTCGCTATGACAATGACATACTACCCATCAGATGGCAGCTAATCTAAAAACTTCGATCACAATGTTGACTTTTTTACATTACGTGTTAAGTACCTGCAATAGTCAAATCGCACTAATTAAACTGGACTTATTGGCATTATTACATAACATTTCAGCAACTGGTTTCTTTGAGGAAACAATCGTTTTACTTTACTGTTCGAAATAAAAAATTTGCAAATTTTGCTCTGAGAGACCAGCCTCACAGATTCCATTACTGGTGTTTTACTCTCTGATCAGAAGTATGGTATTTGCATTCCTACATATCAGTAGAGTATGTCTGCTACATAGACAATTTTCAGTGCCAGCTGCATGTGTTTTAAGGCAAGATGCTAAGGGCTGATATGTTGGATTTGTTTCTCCTATCCATCAATCTATTACGACAAGAAAGAAATACCAGGATTCCATGCTCTTCTGTCATTCTGATAGTTCCTGCCGTTCCTATCCTCGACACTATGTGACCTATGAGTCGTGTCTCCGTTCACAATGTTGCTCTCATTACCCAATTCTTGTAACAAGTGCCGGAGTGACGCGGAATCGTCTAAGCCTCTGCCTGCCATCACTATACCTCTGCGCAATTTCACTGGCAACTTCGTTATACAGATCTTAATGAACTCCCCAGGTTCGTATGTCACATCCAAATACCTATTTCGTCTCAGCATTTCCTGATAGCACTCCACTGGATCTCTTATACCACCTTCGTTACCATTTCGCATTATCAATATGCTTTGTGTAACCTGATCCTGCTTACTTTGCGACCAGAATTCATTTAAATAGCTACTACAGTCTTTAATAACTTCCTGCATTTTCGCTCTAGCCTCGTCCCT
Source organism: Schistocerca serialis cubense (assembly GCF_023864345.2). NCBI lineage: Eukaryota > Metazoa > Arthropoda > Insecta > Orthoptera > Acrididae > Schistocerca > Schistocerca serialis. The sequence continues at coordinate 698,080,451 of NC_064641.1, read as the reverse complement.
CAAATGGTTACACACAAACTTCATTTTTAGGAGCGGTCCCCACGATGAAGGTAATGAATCTTGAAATTGAGACAGCCACAGGCATGGATGTTGGTAATTATCAGGATCCGGAAAACAAGTGTACGTTTGTACCGACACGAAGTGTCTCCTACATTCTTCTTCCGCATTTATGTTTTCCGACCTTGGGCTATACCCAGTTGGGTTTGCCACCTGTTTTATCCGACACAACCGTTCTTCTAACTCTCTGAGTTCGTCATCCTCTTTCTGCCTATTTTCGATTTTTGAATTTACCTCACTCTCCCTCCGCAGTCTACCTGGTGGTGTTTCACCTTCGCTTCTGCACGCTAATTGCAACTGTGCTAGTTCTTCCCTATGTTTCCTATTTGTTTCTAATTGTGCCTCTTTAAACTGTAATAGTGATTGTATGTCCTCCTGGTCGGCATAAACCTCTCGCTGCGTACTGTCAGAGCCTGTTTCGCCTCTTATACTGATCTTTTCTACATCTGCGCTAATCGTATTCATTCTGACCACTACCTCCGCAACTTCATCCCTGTGTTTATTTAGCGCCATTTCCTGCCGTGTGACTTGAGCTTCCACGCTGTCTAATGCCCCTTGTTTATCTGCAAGTAAGTCCTCCACTATCTCTTTGATTCGCTCATCCGGCCACACGCCCCTATGTTCTGTAATATCGCTTTCTATTGCACTTATTCGTACCTCCAAATTATTGGCCTTTTCTTTAACAGCATCACATTCTTGCTGCACCGCATCCAGATTCTTCTCCCCCTCATCTAACCGATTATTAACTGCAGACAGACGCTCATCGATAACTGTGTGTAGCTTCCTCATTGCCTCTTTATTTCCCTTATCAATTGCCTCCAATCTTTCCTTATTTGCTTCCAATCTCTCCTTAGTCTCCCTATCTCTCTCCTTAGCCTCCCTATTCATCGCTTGTAAAAACTGCAGTATCACATCGTTATTTCCTACTTTCGACGCGCTCACCTCGTTCGCCTGAGAAACCGTAGCTTCGCTAAGGGTAGCTGCACTTTCACCGCACACCTGGCCTAGTCTCGGCTCGCCCGCGTCGTCGGGAAAAGCCCGCGTTTGTGGACAAAGCCCGCCGCATAAAGGATCCCCTTGCAGCGGTCCACTGAACAATACAGCCCCTTCGGAATGTTTGTCTTTCTCGCTCATTAACTCATGGTCAACAGTTACTTCCTGCTGCACTGCTACGTCCACCCCAGAATCGCTATTCTCCATGGTGGCTACACTTTTCGACTGCGACCTAGTTACTACGGACATTACGCAAAAAAAATTATGAAACGATCTTCCAGCCTTGTGCGATATAGCAATTAATTACATAAAATAAAATAAAAGATCCTCACCAATCCAGAAAGAATTTGCAAACAGAAAAAATTTTACTTCTTAGCGCTATCACAATACATTCCATAAAAAAAATCTTAACAGCAAACCCTAACAACAAAATATCCTAACAAAAACGATCCTGGCAAAGGAATCCTGGCAACAAATTAAATATCCTGGTAACAAAATTATCGTGGCAAAAAACGGAATCCTGGCAGGGTCGAAATTATGAGAGGCACCCACTTGCCTTTCTCATACTGTGGCATCAAGCAGTCAGGCCTGCAAGATGTGTGGTTTGCCAAGCGAGTGGAATCTTCCTTAATTTATCGAGCAACATGAATTCTCGTATCTTACTATTTAGTTACAAATTATCCTCCTGTATGAATAATACGCAACGGAAACACGCATCTGACTATCAGTGATTTATAGAACTCTGACTGTACACTACGCACTGGCAATACCACATTTACCTTTTGTCTTTGATTTAACGGCTTTTATATAAATTCGGGACATTACGATAACATACAATTTAATGAAAAAGGCCACCAATCTCTTTCTTTTCACTATTTGATTTATTCCTAAACACACAAATTCTACAACCTACAACAAAATCACATGAGAAATTCCGCCCAGTGGGCATGGCTTTACGTTAGTGAATCTCTATACTATGGTCTCGTAATCTATTTACCGCAACAGTGCACTCCCTGGATCGGATGGTGGATCTTTTATTATACCTCACACTTCGCCTCTCACAATAATCCTCACGAAACTTTCCTCCAGATCGAGCGATACAGAAGGAACAGGCATACCCACAAATCTTTCGAAACTACCTTGCTACTCCCATGCAAAACACACATACCCAAATTACAAGACATACACAACACAACAATATGAAATATTACACAAAGAACGGTTACAACTTCATCACTTTCCGCTTTCCCACTTCAATCAATATTTATCCCAGTTTCACACGACACTGCCCCACTTTGTAATTTCTACTTTCCTAATGTGAACTCTGGAGATAAACGCACGTCTTCCTGTGCAATGCAAGCCATGTGGCGTTGCTGGAAAAACGGCCGACTCACCTTGATTCTCTCTCAGAGTTTAAATTCAGCGTCACACGGAATGATATTTCTTAAATACTTCAACTTATGATACACACGCTATTTCTTAAATATTTCAGCTTATTGTACACACGCTATTAATTCTTAAATATTTCAGCTTAATGTACACACGCTATTAATTCTTAAATATTTCAGCTTAAGCTCACGGAAGTATCTCAACTTATAACTACACGTGGGCTCTTTGTGACCGTTGGTTTACTACAATCCCCTTAAAATTACCTGCCTCACTTTGTAATTTTCCCCACAAAAGGTCCTGTGAAAGAGAAATTATTAATTCTAACTACTCTTAAATATTCCACATCCATACCATGCCTCCACTCTTTCATCACGGAGCACAACAAAAAAAACAGGTCTTTACAGCAGAAGGTTCAGCGGCAGAGTGCTGAAACATGGCCGTATTCTGATTCTCTCGCACCTCTCTCGAAGTGGGAGAAGCACCTTGCTACCTTATTGGTCAGCCACATTTCAGACGCTCAAAGCTCTGGTAACTTCCATCTCTTTGGTCTCACCAAAGGTAGCCAAAGGATCGACTCAAAGATGATCATATATTCCGATTCACTATCTGTGGTTAGCAGACGACCATACATTCATTCCTTTCACAGATCTCACCAAACTGGATGTAGGGATTTATTTTGAGGGAGTGCACATGTGATCAATTAAATAAATAAATTGTCATTCTTTCCCACACTGGTATCCGGCTTCGCTGTATTAGTTGAAATTGAGTTACTTTTACACAAAAAATGTGTTGTTCTGACAAGAATTTCGTACCTATTTTCAGTGTTGGGCGGTACTGTACCCTTTCAATAGAACTACTTAAACCTAACTAACCTAAGGACATCATATACATCCATGCCCGAGGTAGAATTCGAACCTGCGATCGTAGCGGTTGCGCGGTTCCAGACTGAAGCGCCGAGAACCGCTCGGGCACAGCGACCGGCCTTAGGAAACTGTTGATCAACTCAGTCCAATCCGAAAGTCCTCATTACTTTCTTTCGTACATCTTCGCCCTCTTTCAGTTTTACTGCCCTCCTATCGTTTCCCTTCTTCGTCTTCTTGTTGTGTTCCTACTTCTTCGTCATCTCTCTCCCTCTATACCTTCTCCTTGTTCAATTTTTTCTGCCGCCCATCACAAACGTGGCCAGCCTGGCATGCCTACTTACGCCACTGGATGTCGTTCCTGTCATTTTCAAAGGAAGCATCCGGGGATTACCTTTCATTAAATTTGGAAAATCATAGAAAACCTTAATAAGGATTGCCGGACTGTGATTTGAACGTCGCTGCTCTGGAAAGCGAGTCCAGTAAATTAACCATTCAGCCACCTAGGATGGAACTCTTCTAACAATTATGAACTGGAGCTTAGTAAGTAAAACACATCCTAACCCAACAGCTGCATCTAAATACCTACTCTGCAATCCAATATAAAGTGCATTGCAAAGGATGCTTAGCACTATACCACTCACCAGCCATTCTTCCCGTTTAAGCCGTGTATGGAGCGCTGTGAGAATGACTGCTTTGGTACCTCTGTGTTCGCGCGGAGTGGCCGCGTGGTCAGAGGCGCCATGTCACGGATTGCGCGGCTCCTCCCGCCGGAGGTTCTAGTCCTCCCTCGGGCATGGGTGTGTGTATTGTTCTTACCATGTTGTTGTTGTTGTTGTTGTGGTCTTCAGTCCAGAGACTGGTTTGATGCAGCTCTCCATGCTACTCTATCCAGTGCAAGCTTCTTCATCTCCCAGTACCTACTGCAACCCACATCCTTCTGAACCTGTTTAGTGTATTCATCTATTGGTCTCCCTCTACGATTTTTACCCTCCACGCTTCCGTCCAATACGAAATTGGTGATCCCTTGATGTCTCAGAATATGCCCTGCCAACCGATCCCTTCTTCCAGTAAAGTTGTGCCACAAACTTCTCTTCTATCCAATTCTATTCAATACCTCCTCATTAGTTATGTGATCTACCCATCTAATCTTCAGCATTCTTAGCATGAGTTAGTTTTAGTGTGTAAGTCTAGGGACCGATGACCTCAGAAGTTTGGTCCCCCAGGGATTCACACACTTTTGGACATTTGAAACCTCCGTGCGGTCTGCAGTTAGTCTAACCTAGTCTTCACGGCCCCTTCGGGAGCGTTTTGTAGGGAGTTGAGGTAGATCTCTTTATTCTTCAGTTAATGCTGGTTTTTGAAACTTCACAAGTAAGCTATTACGAGTCAGTTGGCTTCTAAATTTTAGCGTCTGCCAGACCTAGTTTATGAAGTTTCCGGGAGTATTCTTTGTATACTTCCAATAACTGTCTTCTTCTTTTCCTTCGACTGCACCTATATGATAGTTCTATTTCATATCCACACAAATTGTTACGCGCAGATATACGTATGAGTTGACGTGCTGCAATTGTGACTTATTGATGTAGTCACAAGATATTACGAATTTCAGTTTTGTGATGTTCACAGTGTTACATATCTGAATAATTAAAGGAAGTTGTCTATGCATGTACAAATTTGAAATATTATCAAGATCGGACTGAAAAGATGAGGCAGCCGTAGCGGCCGAGCGGTTCTAGGCGCTACAGTCTGGAACCGCGCGACCGCTACGGTCGCAGGTTCGAATCCTGCCTCGGGCATGGATGTGTGTGATGTCCTTAGGTTAGTTAGGTTTAAGTAGTTCTAACTTCTAGGGGACTGATGACCTCAGAAGCTAATTCCCATAGTGCTCAGAGCCTCTTTTTTCTTGAAAAGATGAGTAGCTCATTTTTCAGACTGTACTTCATTACAGATAGCAGCATCGTATTCAAAAAGTATAATCTTTCTGTCAATATTGTATGCTGGGTCACTGATGTACAATATGGACGGCAAGAGACCAAACACAGTTCCCTGTCCTGAAAGTTAAACGGCAGTTTGAGTATTATGATTTCTGTCTAGCCGAACATTAAAAGCAACCGATGATAATGATTGTTATTATTTTAGTCATTATTATTACCAATTCAGATTGCTGCTATATTGTTTTGTATACGCAGTTTCCTAGAGAGTGTGTAAGTTATATGTAAATTGAAGATGGACGGGGAGGGGGTAGAGGAAGGACATGGATTACCGATGTCGGCTGCATCAGGACATTACGCGGAATCAGCGGCGACGAGTGAAAATGTGAACCGGATTGAGATTCGAACCCGGGATATCCTGCTTACTAATCAGGTTTGCTAACCACTGTGCCATCCCGTACACGGTGTTATGGCTACTGAGCGGACTATTTCGGCACACCCCACGGCCGATCCTTATTCCACAGAGCGCCAAATATCTGCAGTCCCTATCCACTTCCTCCATGCACGCTTGATTTGGGGGAGGGGACCATCGGATTAGGGAAGGATGAGAAAGGAAGTCGGCTGTGCCCTTTCATAGGAACCATCCCGGAATTCGCCTGAAGCGATTTAGAGAAATCACGGAGAACGTAAATCAGGATGGGGGGACACGGGTTTGAAGCGTCGTCCTCCGGAATGGGAGTCCAGTGTGCTAACCACTGCGCCTCCTTGCTCGATATCCCCGCAGGCGGTCGGACGCTAATTGTGCATTCGCACTGAAGGAGGTAGATCCATTGCCATCCTAGTTGAATCAGTTTTATGGATGCGTGGTGTCTCTTCTTTCGGACATGTTCGAAGGAACGGACGCCACACATTCACATAATAGTGTGTATTTATTGTTGACGTCTGCAATGGCTAAAGATAGTGACGAGGCACTTTTCTAATTTTCCTTTTAGTGGTTCACAAAACAATAATATTTGTTCGTTGTAAAATCTACGATGCTATCAACGGCTTTCTTAAATTATTTGCAAGCGCATAGCGCTACACAGCTTACATTGGGCAGTGTTGCACGGTGACATGAATTAACTTTTGGTGAATTAACTTTCATTTGTTAAACGAACCATACGGTTAACATCTAACACTACGCATAGTGTGTGACCAGCCGACAGAACGAGAACTTCCCAACGGTGGGCAAATATTCTGAAGGAAATTTCACTAAATCTCTTCCGGCAATTACGAGAGAAAGTTAGAGCTTAAGGAACGCATATCTCACGAAACGACCGTGAAGGTAAAATTAGAGAAATTTGTGGCACGGAGTCTTACCAGCAAGCCTTCTTCCGCCAACCCATTCGCGACTGGAACATGAAAACGGTGAGTTACAGTGGTACGCAAATTCCCGTCTACCATACTTCTTAATGTGGCTTGGGGAGTATAAATGTAGATGCAGATGTCAAAGAACGTAACTCACTGTACTGTACAGGACAGTTATAATTAAAGTACAGCAACTCGCAGAGGTCCAGAGTGGCCTGCAATTATCGTCTGACAAAGAAACTTTACAGATAATTTACTGTAGTAATGCGGAACCGATTTAAAATGGAAAAAAATTAGTTTCAATTTTGACCACCAAGTGCAAATCCTGCGCTGTGAAGACAAGAAAGACGAACAGAAATTTGAAACGGATTAGTAATGGGACGTGGTCAAAAGGTGAAACACGCGAGAAGGGCATAATATTAATTTTATTACTAACCGCCGCTTACATGGTTTGTTCAATATGTCCATCGGAGACGTCGACGATATGCTGTACGCCACCAGATTTGCACCTGGCGGCCAAAATTGGAACTAATTTTTTCGCAGCGGAAATCAGTTCCGCATTAGCTCATTAGAATATTTACTAAGTTTCGCTGTCATACGAGAGGAATTCGAAAAGTAAGTTGCATATTATTATCGTAGGCCAAATAACTTGTATTGAATTCGGCATTACATTTCAAAGTGACACAGGTATACGGCACTATATTTAAACTTAGTCACTAAGCATCTTACGTATTAGCAAAAGTCGCAACTTTCTAAAAGTCGTTCCTTTCTACGGCGATATAAATACGCTGCTTGCTTACGGACCCATTCAAAAAACGCTGTGTGAACATCCCCATCGTTGCAAAATCTCGGCCGGCCGCTGTAGCCGAGCGGTTGTAGGCGCTTCAGTTCGGAACCGCGCTGCTGCTACGGTCACAGGTTCGAATCCTGCCTCGGACATGGATGTGTGTGATGTCAAATGCATCAAATGGCTCTGAGCACTATGGGAATTAGCTTCTGAGGTCATCAGTCCCCTAGAACTTAGAACTACTTAAACCTAACTAACCTAAGGACATCACACACACCCATGCCCGAGGCAGGATTCGAACCTGCGACCGTAGCGGGCGCGTGGTTCCAGACTGTAGCGCCTAGAACCGTGTGTGTAATGTCCTTAGGTTAGTTAGGTTTAAGTAGTTCTAGGTCTAGGGGACTGATGACCTCAGATGTTAAACCCATAGTGCTCAGAGCCATTTGAACCATTTGGAAAATCTCTTTCCCCCCCATACGTTCTCTAGTTTGCAGCGAAGACGGAAACGATGTAGTGTAGATCTGGACTTCCGACCAACTCTTTGCGGCCTTTGCCTAATTGATGGCACCGTTTCACTGCGTCTGCATGCGGTCCATTTAACGCCAGAGTTTCACGGTGTATCTGTTTCCAGTTTACACGTTTTGTCCACAAGAGTCGTGTTGTTCCGTATAATTCAACTATGTAACACGTCTGCAGCTTGCTGTGTCGTTTCGTTCACGCACTGTGATGCACCTGTTACCCGCACCGTAAAAGAACCTTGTCGACAGGAAACTTGCAACATATACTCTCTTCTAACAATGCGCCGTTCCTGTCGTGCAGTGGTCTTAGCGTGGGACAAAATGTGTAACTTTGTGAAGTATCTACGTATTAAACTGTGGTCATGATCGACCTCTACGTCCTCAGTCTACGAAATGTGGATTTCATGGTCAGCAGACAAAATTTTGTGCCAGCCGCAAACTGTCAGAGCTCCAGCGTACGGGACAGGTTAAAATGTTTTACAATATTTTAAAATGCACAGAGGTCCGTAAGGAGTATGCGGATGCAAAAAGGGATTGCGGATGCGGTACGTACATCGCTTTGTTATCTGAGTTACTGAGGCAAAATACTAACGCGAATTCTTTACAGACGAATGGAAAAACTAGTAGATGCCGACCTCGGGGAAGATCAATTTGGATCCCGTAGAAATATTGGAACACGTGTGGCAATACTGACCCTATGACTTATCTTAGAAGCTAGATTAAGGAAAGGCAAACCTATGTTTCTAGCATTTGTATACTTAGAGAAAGCTTTTGACAATGTTGACTGGAATACTCTCTTTCAAATTCTGAAGGTGGCAGGGGTATAATACAGGGAGCGGAAGGCTATTTACAATTTGTATAGAAACCAAATGGCAGTTATAAGAGTCGAGGGGCATGAAAGGGAAGCAGTGGTTGGGAAGGGAGTGAGACAGGGCTGTAGCCTCTCCCCGATGTTATTCAATCTGTATATTGAGCAAGCAGTAAAGGAAACAAAAGAAAGATTCGGAGTAGGTATTAAAATTCATGGAGAAGAAATAAAAACTTTGAGGTTCGCCGATGACATTGTAATTCTGTCAGAGACAGCAAAGGACTTGGAAGAGCAGTTGAATGGAATGGACAGTGTCTTGAAAGGAGGATATAAGATGAACATCAACAAAAGCAAAACGAGGATAATGGAATGTAGTCGAATTAAGTCGGGTGATGCTGAGGGAATTAGATTAGGAAATGAGACACTTAAAGTAGTAAATGAGTTTTGCTATTTGGGGAGCAAAATAACCGATGATGGTCGAAGTAGAGAGGATATAAAATGTAGACTGGCAATGGCAAGGAAAGCGTTTCTGAAGAAGAGAAATTGTTAACATCGAGTATAGATTTAAGTGTCAAGAAGTCTTTTCTGAAAGTATTTGTATGGAGTGTAGCCCTGTATGGAAGCGCAACATAGACGATAAATAGTTTAGACAAGAAGAGAATAGAAGCTTTCGAAAGTGGTGCTACAGAAGAATGCTGAAGATTAGATGGGTAGATCACATAACTAATGAGGAAGTATTGAATAGGATTGGGAAGAAGAGAAGTTTGTGGCACAACTTGACTGGAAGAAGGGATCGGTTGGTAGAACATGTTCTGAGGCATCAAGGGATCACCAGTTTAGTATTGGAGGGTAGCGTGGAGGGTAAAAATCGTAGAGGGAGACCAAGAGATGAATACACCAAGCAGATTCAGAAGGATGTAGGCTGCAGTAGGTACTAGGAGATGAAGAAGCTTGCACAGGATAGAGTAGCACGAAGAGCTGCATCAAACCAGTCTCAGGACTGAAGACCACAACAGCAACAGCTGGGGTACTGAATTAAACGCCTTTCCAAAGTCACGAATTAGTTCATGCACGTGGTTCTGCGGTCACTGCAGTGCAAGCCAGTAGTGGTGTCGCTCCCTCCAGTGCGCGCTCGCGGCCGCACTGACCAGAGAGCGACCTCGCGGCCGTCCGCCCGCGGCAACAGCGCAGGGCGCCGCGCTGACGTCACGTGCACGTGCGGCCGGGCCCGCGGCTGCGCCTCCACGTGCCGCTCCCGAACGGGGACGCGTCAGCGGCGTGCGCGTGCGCATGCGCGTGAGCCCCGGCCGCACTACCTCCCGCCACAGACCTTGGCTCCGCGGCAAACACGCCCACCCCGAGTCGCTTTCCTCCTGGCGCCGGGGCGTCAGCATGCAGAGTGGCAGCACGGCTACGAATGACCTATCTGGTCAGCTACCAAACACCAAATGGTGTTACCAAATTATTCCTAAATCTTGTAACAACGCGCTTCTCGTAACACACTCACGTACACTGTGTGGGAAGCAAAAGGTATTCCATATTCAGAGCATTGGTTCTCAAAAACAAGGCAAAACTGTGCAAGAAACATGGCCTCTAAACTGCATAGCTTAAGAGCTGTTAGCATTTGATCATCTTCGCTACTGTCAAACATAACTCTTCTCCCGTAACCTCCCTCCCACCGGAGATTCGAGTCCTCGTTCGGGCATGGGTGTTTGTGTTGTTCTTAGCATAGGTTAGTTTAAGCAGTGTGTTAGCCAAGGGACCGATGACCTAAGCAGTTTGGTCCCTTAGGAATTCACACACATTTGAAATTTGAGCATCCTGTAAGCTAATATAATTGCGTAGGCTTCCGCGGCCAGAGTCAGTCGACATAAAAGTTTTTTGGGTTTGGTTCCGCGTCATAATGTAAAAACTACTGCTGCTGGAGAAAAACCAACCATTACACCATTAGACCTAGAAGAAGGCCGCTGCAATCGTGGCCGAAACGTTGGTTTTCCTCCAGCAGCAATAGTTTTTACATTATGACGCGGTACCAAACTCAGAAAACTTTTATCTATCCTGCAAGCTCTTCGCTATTACCAACGACTTACAGAATGCTCTAAGGAAGTGAGGACTCATTCTTCTGTCGACTGTTCATAGATACGGCACTGAGTAAACATCTACAACTGTTACGGTAGCCTGCCGCGGCGACCGAGCGCCTCTAGGCGCTTCAGTCCGGAACCGCGCAACTGCTATGGTCGCAGGTTCGAAACCTGCCTCAGGTATGGATGTGTGTGATGTCCTTAGGTTAGTTAGGTTTAAGGAGCTCTAAGTTGTAAGGGATTGATGACCTCAGATGTTAAGTCCCATAGTGCTCAGAGCCATTTGAACCATTTCTGTTACTGTAAACCGTATTCACAATTCTGGATAAGTGAAGCGCACACAATAGTTCCAGTGGAACCACGTTGTGTTTTGATACACTGAAGGAAAAAATCGCAGCACCAAAATATTATCAATGTAGAGTAATGAGGGTTCTGGAATACATTTATTTATGTGTCATATTTAAGTGATAAACTCAAAAAAAGAAAAAAAGGTTCAAATGGTTCTGAGCACTATGGGACTTAACATCGGAGGTCATCAGTCCCCTAGAACTTAGAACTACTTAAACCTAACTAACCTAAGGACATTACACATATCCATGCCCCAGGCAGGATTCAAACCTGCAACCGTACCAGTCGCGCGATTCCGAACTGAAGCGCCTAGAACCGCTCGGCTACCACAGCCGGCTCACAGGTGAACGTCAGAGCGAAATAAGCCATTGCAAATAAGATACGCTGGTACATTAATAACCGGCGTAACATTCAGAATGTTAATGTAGGCAGGTAAACATGGATGCATTGTGTTGTACGGGTGCTGGATGTCAGTTCGTGGGATATGATTCCATGCCTGTTGCACTTACTCGGCCAATACAGGGACGGTTAAAGCAAATAAGCGCTTGGCTGAAGACAGATCTGGTGATCAAGCAGGCCAAGGCAACATGTCGACTCACGGTAGAATATGGTGCGTTACAACAGAGGTATGTGGACGAGCGTTATCCTGTTGGAAAACACCCCTGGAATGCTGTTCATGAATGGCAGCACAACAGCGCGAATCACCACATTGACGTACAAATTTGCTACGGTGCGTGGGACAGCCACGAGTGCTCCATCTGTCATACGAAATCGCATCCTAGACCATAGCTGCAACTGTTGTTTCAGTGTATCTAGCACGCAAACAAGTTGGTTGCAGGCCCTCAGATGGCCTCGTTGTAACCAATAAACGGCTATCACTGTCACCGGGGCAGAACCAGCTTTCATCAGAAAACACAACAGATACCCACCCCATCCTCCAACGAGCTCTCGCTTGACATCAATAAATTCGCAAATGGCTCAAATGGCTCTAAGCACTATTGGATTTAACCTCTGAGGAAATCAGTCCCCTAGACTTAGAACTACTTAAGGGGGTCCGGAACGCCCTATACCGGCAATGTTAAAATAATGCTTATAAATTACATCTTTCCTCACAAAGTATTTGAGATAGGAAGTTCAACTTTTTACAAATTATTTATTGGAATATGGGCTACAACTTAACACAGGGATTTTACAAAATTTTAGTTCAGTTATTAAAGACGATTTTTTTTTCAATTGTAATGAAAATTCACAACATTTTTTTGCAATTTTTTATTTATATATTCAAAAATATACAGTTTTTTTGGAAAAAGGCTGTGTTAAATTATGCAGAAGGTACTGTGTAACATATACTGAAAGTTAGAAACAAATATGTTTGGAAGATCCTTAGAAAACATGTAATTAGTATGAGAAAATAAAAGTTTTGGGAATCGAGCGACAAAGATTGGATTAACTTTTTAGTGCATTCCAGGTCCATAGGATGGATTATCTTCATCCTCTGCAAACTCCTCCTCCAGCTTCCTCTTGCTCCTCCTCCTGTTTACTCTTGCTTGTATTTCTAGACTCTTTACAGCCCTGTCTGCAGCCCGAAGGCGTTCCTTGTCTAGAGCAAGCATCGCTCGTTGTTGTGTTCGTAGATTTTGCTACCATTTTCTTCAGTTGCAGTTACTGCAACACTGTTCCAAAAGGTGGTCATGTATGAACACTTATCACATTTCAGTTGTATTTCAGTAGCAAGTCCTACGTGCTTTATTATGGAGAGTTCCAGACCAACTTCACTACAATGAATACATCTTACACAGTTTGAAAAAATTCCTTTGAGAACCGACATATCAAATATTTCATTCACATCCGATTCGCCCATAAAACATTCATAGTTTTCACTCATTGAACCAAGCTTCTTCTGTGAAGTATTTTCTTTCCCACTTTGACTGCTATGGGCAGGTGTACTTGAGAGGTTAGGTTCACTCACTTGGTTATCGTCTTTACTGTTTACGGTAATAACACATACCTTTGGCTTTCCAACATTTCTCCTTTTCTTAAAAGCCTTCAGAGGATTTCTAATAACTTTAATTTTACTCATTATTATACTTCAACAAAACAGAGACTCAAGAAACAGAAGTGGTTAGACACTGGACTCGCATTCGGGAGGACGACGGTTCAATCCCGCGTCCGGCCATCCTGATTTAGGTTTTCCGTGATTTCCCTAAATCATTCCAGGCAAATGCCGGGATGGTTCCTCTGAAAGGGCACGGCCGACTTCCTTCCCCATCCTTCCCTAATCCGATGAGACCGATGACCACGCTGTCTGGTCTCCTTCCCCAAACAACCAACCAACCAACCAAGAAACAGAATTAATTACGAATATTTTCGAGATAACGACAGAGTAAATAAACATGAAACAATCGACAATCACACCAGCGATATATACCGAACCATCACAGGTTAGCCACAACACATGCTTTATCTCACATCACTAAAATGTACCTGATGAACACGGACGTTAATAATAACACCATTTGACAGCAGTTTAACAGCGCCACAGTGGGTCACGCCCATGTAGAACACATTTAAAAAAAAAATTTAAAAATAGTTGTAGTCTTCGGAATTGAATAAATTATGTATGTATTAAAAGGTAATAGTCTGCAGATTCAGAAAACGCAAAAAAATAAAAATTGAACTTTTCATGATTTTGAGCCTTTCCGGAGCCCCTTAAATCTAACTAACCTAAAGACGACACACACGTCCATGCCCGAGGCAGGACTCGAACCTGTGACCGTAGCAGCAGCGCTGTTCCGAACTGAAGCGCCTAGAACCGATCGGCCACAGCGGCCGGCAATACCCAAGTGGCGGTGGTTTGAATCGGTGGAATGCACACTATAGGGTTACTGGCTCGGCAATACCCAAGTGGCGGTGGTTTGAATCAGTGGAATGCGCACTATAGGGTTACTGGCTCGGAGTTCTCCTTGAAGTAACCGATTTTCAACAGTTCGTGTGTCACTGTGGTGCCAACTACTGCTCAGACTGCTGCTGCGGATACAGCACGATGCGCCGGAGTCACGCTCCGAGCGCGATGATCCTCCCTCTCGGTAGAATCACGCAGTCGTCCGGAGCCCAGTCTTCTTGCGACCGGATATTCTCTGACCACCACTGCCGGCAATCATGTACAGTGGCTACATTCCTGTCAAGAGTTTCTGCAGTATCCCAGAAGTACCATCCAGCTCCTCGTAGGACTTCGTCCAAAGCCAGTGTTAGTCAATAAATTATGCCTGACGTTCCAAACGATTCAATTTTCCCTCTTTCTTGACACGCAGTATGTGAGATAATTCCAAATCGTGGTGGACTTAAAATGTAAACCTCTGGGTGTCCAAAGAATCAAAATAGGTGTTGATATAGAATTGGGACTCCCTCATTTTTCTATTACACCAAGTCTGAAAAACTCCTTTAATTTTAAGACACAAAGGAGCTACAGACAATGGCTGCGAGTGGGCATTGATTTAGATTGCTGGGGAATGCTGAAAATTTGTACCAGAGTGGAATTCGAACCCAGGTCTTCTGCTTAGTAGGCGCATGTACTCACCACTGCGCTATCCAGAAACAGTGGTCACAGCACCCACAAGCACTACCGTAGCACTCCTCCGTCAGACTCAAATTCTCAGCTTATCCAAACACTACTAACCTAGTGCCCCTTGCCCATAATGCTCATTACTTGCGGCATTTCGCCGATTCCCGTAAGAGTCCGAAATCATTGGCCGTCCTAGCCTTAATTATATATATATATATATATATATATATATATATATATATATATATATAATTATGTAGGCGACTTGCCTACAACAAATAATGAGTTAACGAAAAAATATTTATGCGTGAAAACTCACAATGAGAGGGAAACTAAAAACAACAGAGAAGTGACAAAAACTAGGAGATCCTATAGTCTTACGGCTAAGATAAAAACCAACACATGACCAAAAAAAACTCTCGCGCACTTTTGATCTCACTTTGCACCAGACATGAAAAATATCACTGCCACACAGCCCCCCCCCCCCCTTAAAGTGCGGAGACCCAGGGATATCTTGATACTTGAATTTTATTCGACGTCCAGCTCTGGTGTGCGTCGGGTGTCTCGGGGGCGGTGACGTTGTTGTTTGTGGTGGTGGTGATTCACCTGTCTCGGACGATGTACTGGGCGGTGTTTTGGTATGCTCTGCGTCCATCATGTGTTGATGCACAGGCGTGGTGTCAGAGCTATGTTCTTTCATACAAATGTATCACATGCATATTCTGTTATCTTTATGTCTCTATTGGTTATAGTCCACATTTCATTTTCATGCTAGGCTACCCTCCAGACAAGTACCTACAGAAAAGACTTCCGAACATCTACACTGATATTTGACGTGAACAAAGCCTACGTTTTCAGATACGCTTTTTTTTGCTATTGCCAGTCTGCGTTTTATATCTTTCGTGCTTCGGTCATCATCAGTTACTTTCCACACCAAATAACAAAACACAACTGCTATTTTTCGGTTTTATTCCCTTAACAATGCCTGGTTTGCTTCGACTACATTCCATTATCCTTGTTTTACTTTTATAGTGGTTCATCTTACAGTCTGTTTTCAAGACACTATCCACTCCATTCTACTGTTCTTCCAAGTTCTTAGCCGTGTCTGACAGAAGTACAACGTCACTGGCAAACAGCATCTCCCTGAACATTAATAAATCATCTTACTCCCTTTCCAAATTTCCCTTTGGTTTCCTTTACATCTTGCTCAATGTACAGATAAAATGGACAGGATACAACCCCATCACACTCCCTTGACAACCATGATGCTCTTGGATTCCCATAATTGCAGCGTGGTTTCTGTTTTCGGACGGAGCTTTTTATCTTCAGAATTACAGAGAGTGTAGTACAGTATACATTGTCAAAAGCTTTCTCTAACCCACAAGTGCTATAAACGTAGATTTACCTTTATTCATCTTTATCATCAATGACAAGTCGTAGGGTCAGTATTGCCTCATGTGTTCCTACATTTCTCTGGAACCCAGACCGATCGTTTGGGAACTCGTTCTTAGAAAAAGAACTATCCGTCTGATACAGTAAAATGGTACAGTTCTACTGTTGAGACTAATATACAACTTTTGGACACTGATCTGTGTCTTTACGTTGTGAGATGTTTCATCAAAAACGATCAAATGAATGGCAGTGGATTACCTAGACCCTGTAGATCCACCAAAAACATCGAAAGATGATGCTGACCATTCGTGTACTTACCGAATGTGTTCACTTAATGATTTTCACTTTCAAAGGAACACCCATTTGAATCCACTGATGTCAGCATTCGTTCCTGTCGTACCTCGGAATAGTTTAGCCCATCGTTTTCCGTGAACCTACGTATCACCTACACAGTTTTTGCTTTCCGAGGAGCGCAAGAAGATGTGTAAATCGCTCATCAATTGTAGCTGTGCTGACCTCCTTTGTTTAAATCGTTACAGCCTGAGCACACGGTGAAACGTCGAAAAGCAGTCGCTGACTAACTCGCTTCGGCAATTAATGTCTTCCTATTATTGCGAGCAGACCAGTTTCCCTTTTCTCAACTACGTCTACACCTCTGTTATATGCATTTTGTTATTTTCGTGTTGCCGGCACGAGGACCACAGTGCCGGCCATCCTGCACGTGGTTTTTAGGCAGTTTTCCACATACAAGTAGGTGAATACCGGACTGGTACCCATGTCCCTTCTCACGTACACGATTCGCAAACATTCACAAAACGTTCGCACACTCTCATAAGCGACATCACTAGACGCAGACAGATGAAGTGCACGAATTCCGTCCCGGGCGTGCAGGAGTGACGTCGTGAAGTGCGTACGGACACCCTCTACCTCTAACATTGACAAATCTATTAATTAAAGTGGCGATCCCATGATGATACTGGATAAAAGCCATGAAAAAAGAAGAAATAACAACGACGGTACAAATTGTGATACCACTTCTCAGCTGTGGCGCTTCATTGGCTGCTAGTGATGGCGGTTATCGCTAAATCAACCGGTTTCCGATTACATTGCTTTTTTTCTCACTAGCTGTTGAAACTGCTGAGTTTGATCGGTTTCTGAAATAACCGAGTATTCCTATTATTTCTTGAAATAAACGTACAAAACGAACAAAGACTGAAAAATTTTGGCCCTCTCAGTTTCAGAACACATAGAATAAGAATATTAAATTAAACAGGGCAATAAAAGGAAACATAGTCCGTTCACTGTTCGCTGCTTTACTCAAAAAGTGATAAGCGGTTCAGTACTACAAAAAACCGCCGGTACTCTGTTACTGATTCCAACTTTTTGAAAGTCTGCTGAAAAATCATGTTGTAACCGGGAACGTAACACTGTCTGGGCATTACGAATAGTCACCGCTAAAGGGTGAAAGCTGAGGTAGAAAAACTCTGTTTTTCGTATTAATTTGTCTGTTTACAAGGGCTACAAGCAGATATAGACATTTTATTCGTAGTAATTCGTAATAATTGAAGGAAAGTCATCGAATAAAGCAGAAGTGATTTCTGACGTTTCCCAAGGTAGTGTTATACGCCCTTTGCTGTTCCTTATCTATATAAACGATTTGGGAGACAATCTGAGCAGCTGTGTTTGGTTGTTTGCAGGTGACGCTGTCGTTTATCGACTAATAAAGTCGTCAGAAGATCAAAACAAACTGCGAAACGATTTAGAAAAGATATCTGAATAGTGCGGGAATTGGCAATTGACCCTAAATAGCGTAAAGTGTGAGATCATTGACGTGAGTGCTAAAAGGAATCCTTTAAACTTCGGTTACACGATAAATCAGTCAAATATAAAGGCCGTAGATTGAACTAAATACCTAGGAATCACAATTAGGAACAACTTAAATTGGAAGGAACACATAGAAAATGTTGTGGGGAAGGCTAATCATTGACTGCGTTTTATTGGTAGGACACTTAGGAAATGTAACAGACCTACTGAGGAGACTGCCTACACTAGTCCGTCCTCTTTTAGAATACTGCTGCGCGGTGTGGGATTCTTACCAGGAAGAACTGACGGAGTACATCGAAAAAGTTCAAAGAAGGATGTCACGTTTCGTATTATCGCGAAATATGGGAGAGAGTGTCACAGAAATGATACAGGATTTGGGCTGGACTTCATTAAAAGAAAGGCGTTTTTCATTGCGACGGAATCTTCTCACGAAACTCCGATCACCAACTTTCTTCTCCGAATGCCAAAATATTTTGTTGACACCGACCTACATAGGGAGAAACGATCGCCACGATAAAATAAGGGAAATCAGAGCTCGTACGGAAAGATATAGGTGTTCGTTCTTTCCGCTCGCTATACGAGGTTAAAATAATATAGAATTCTGAAGGTGGTTCGATGAACCCTCTGCCAAGCACTTAAATGTGATTTGCTGAGTATCCATGTAGATGTAGATGTAGATATAGATGTATGTAGACACAGGCAGCAGATCTGCTACTTCCTGTTTTCATTGTGTACTACGAATGGATATTCGTTAATTTTTTATTTTACTACTGTTACCATAATTTCTTCACCACTTATTACTTCGTATAAATGGAAGACAGATATTTAATCCTTTAAGGCAAATGGAGGATTGTATTTCATTGCTACATCATTTCGAAAAAAAAAATTCCAGGTAAGGGTTGCTTCCATTCTGTAATGCAATGAAGAGAGTAACGAGAAATTACTGCATAGGCCGGCGGGCGCAAGTCTTGCACACAGCAGATAAACGCGTATCTTAAGTCACGTCACAGAGCAACAGGGCCGTTATTGCCTCTACAGCGCTGCACCAATTCTAATGCCATGTGTTTGTTATTCATTGCTGTCGGTATTGTTATTAAAGTACCACTGATCGATTTTCTCATTTTCTGTAACAACGCAATATTTCAGGCTAATGCAGATTTTACGAATAAAAATTACTCCTTTTCTAAAAAAAATGGTTCAAATGGCTCTGAGCACTATGGGACTTAACATCTGAGGTCATCAGTCCCCTAGAACTTAGAACTACTTAAACCTAACTAACCTAAGGACATCACACAACACCCAGTCATCACGAGGCAGAGAAAATCCCTGACCCCGCCGGGAATCGAACCCGGGAACCCGGGCGTGGGAAGCGAGAACGCTACCGCACGGCCACGAGCTGCGGACTCTCCTTTTCTAAAAACAGGCTTATTTAAACACTAAAAATTTTAGCACCGCAGTTATGGTTAATCGATATTTCGGCTTTTTAATTCAGTTATTAGTAAAAAATAAAAACATAGCCGAGACCGAACAAATACCGAAAAATATCGGTTATCAGAACGAAAATACCAATATCGGTTTTAACTGATTGGTTTTTCCCAACCCTATTTGCTACTTCATATCTACGTCAGCACCTTAATATCTGTCATATCTGTGACCGTTTGTGTTGTTCTGTCTAAAACTACCGCATATAGAGTACACTAATTCATTTCCTGTTGTCACTGTACTCCGGTTTCTGAACACAGTTGCGAATATTTCCCTCATTCATTGTAAACATGAGAATCGTTATTAAGCTGGAAGATCCTGAACAGCCACAACCAACCAGTAACTGAATTACCCCCTCATAAATGTGATGCTACCTTAAGAACAGTTTCTTGTACTGATATTGTGCAATGATGACTGCCTATGACGTGCGACCTCAAACTCCTGCAGATGCCCGTATCACTCATAGCCGCTGTGTCATCGTGGCTGTCGAGTTTCCGAGTCTTAACTTGATTTTATCTCGAGTACCGTGTCGTGGTCTATTCTTGGAAATCATGAGAAATACGATTATAGACTTGTTGGCATATGAATCCAATTTGTAAAGCATCAAAAATTAATTTGCTTTGTCATGCAGAAGTATATGATGAAAAAAAGTCGCAAAAATTTTCACTGAGAGGAAAGTAGATTGTTACTTGCTACATTTGGTACTAGGTACAATATAGCGTAGTTCAGCACTAAATCGAGCTCCGATGATAATTAATTACATTTTAGCGTCAAGAGCGTATCTTCTGCAAAACAACGTGAGAAAGTCGCGGGTGGAAGATGTATTGCATGGTTCTAAAGAAGTAATAGCGTTAGTGTAGCAACACGGCACGACTCCCCTAATGCCAAAGCGACGTGCTATCACACGCGGCTATGCTTGCGGGTCCTAGATGAATGTACTGGAAAGAAGTAACAATTAAATTTTATAAAAAATAACATCCAAAATTTAATCACATCTGTTTCTGAGAGTAAAGAACCGTACACATACCTACAACTCACAGTTTGACTATTTTTATAAAGTGTCATAAATTACAGAAGGCAACAGGCAAAAACTAAAAATGCAAATACGATAGCAGTACCCTATTTCTGTTTTCAGTTGCGAAAGGTCTAGCTCGTAACACCAGTCCCAGGGATATGATGTTTCCAACTTTATAGATAATATACTCTTCTCTGACAGAAAATCATAAATCCAGTCACATAACTGAGACGATATACCATAAGCACGCAATTTCACTACAAGCCGCTTGTGTGGTATAGTGTCAAAAGCCTTCCGGAAATCCAGAAATACGGAATCGATCTGAAATCCCTTGTCAATAGCACTGAACACTTCATCTGAATAAAGAGCTAGTTGTGTTTCACAGGAACGATGTTTCCTAAACACATGTTGACTGTGTGTCAATTGATAGTTTCCTTCGAGGTAATTCATAATGTTTGACACAATACATGTTCCAAAATCCTGCTGCATATCGACGTTAACGTTATGGGCCTGTAATTTAGTGGATTACTCCTACTATCTTTCTTGAATATTAGTGTGCCCCTGTCTTTTGGTACGGATCTTTCGTCGAGCGAACGGTTGTACATGATTGTTAAGTATGGAGCTAATGCATCCGCATACTCCGAAAGGAGCTTAATTGGTATACAGTCTGAACCAGAAGACTTGCTTCTATTAAGTGATTTAAGTTGCTTCACTACGCCGAGGATATTTACTTCTACGTTTCTCATGTTGGCAGCTGTTCTCGATTCGAATTCTGGAATATTTACTTCGTATTCTTTTGTGAAGGCGTTTCGGAAGGCTGTGTTTCGTAACTCTGCTTTGGCAGCACTGTCTTCGATAGTATCTCCATTGCTATCGCACAGAGAAGGCATTGATTGTTTCTTACCGCTAACATACGTCACATACGACCAGAATCTCTTTGAATTTTCTGCCAGGTTTGGAGACGAAGTTTCGTTATGGAAACTGTTGTAAGCATCTCGCATTGAAGTCCGCGCTAAATTTCGAGCTTCTGTAAAAGATCGCCGATCTTGGGGATTTTGCGTATCTTCGTCATAAGGAATATCGTCTCAGGACCAACATCTACATCATGCGTAGCCTGCAATAGCCAGTTGCAATACTGGTGTCCAACAACAGTATAAAAATTGTCAATCGATGCGCTGTCGTTAGTATGTAAGGTCTCAGTTTGAGTTTGAGTTCAACCTTGGGATCACAGGCTACTGACAGAGCGTAAGCGGCGATTACAGCCTGATTGTCCGGGACTGGTTCTCGTGCAACGCCAGATACACGGCTTGAATCATATGTGAAACATTCTACATTTAAATGGTGTACGTGGTTTGGCATCTCCGAGTGTATTACCAGTCGGCTATAGCGGTGTACATTGCAGCGTGTACGGTTTCAGGTAAAGGTTGCGTATCTTACAGGGGCAACAAATATTTTATTTCCAATATTTCATATAGTCATTGACTGAAGTATAAAATTTAAAATGCTGTCATTATCTACTTTTTACGAAATACGAGAGGGTGCTGAAACGCAATGCCTCCAAATTTTTTATGTGACAACTCTTAAAGCTTTTCAAATAAAACAAACAATATCAATATTTTACATCTTTATTCTTCTGTCGTAGAACAGTAGGAATTAAAGTCAAGGGAGAAGAAGAAAAAAACTTTGAGGTTTTGCGATGACATTGTAATTGTGTCAAGAGTCAGCAAAGGACTTGGAAGAGCAGTGGAACGGAATGGACAGTATCTTGAAAGGATGATATTAAGATGAACATCAACAAGAGAGAAACAAGGATAATGGAATGTAGTCGAATTAAATCAGTGGATGGAGAGGGGATTAAATTAGGAAGTGAGACACTTATAGTAGTAAATGAGTTTTGTTATTTGGGGATCAAAATAACTTATGATGGTCGAAGTAGAGAGGATATAGGATGTAGGCTGGCAACTGCAAGAAAAGCGTTTCTGAAGAAGAGAAATGTAGATTTAAGTGTCAGGATGTTCTTTCTGAAAGTATTTGTATGGAGTGTAGCCATGTATGGAAGTGAAACATGGACGATGACTAGTTCAGACGAAAAGAGAATAGAAGCTTTTGAAATGTGGTGCTACAGAACAATGCTGAAGATTAGATGGCTAGAACACATAACTAATGAGGAGCTACTGGGTAGAATTGGGAAGAAGAGAAATTTGTGCTACAATCAGACCAAAAGAAGGGATTGGTTGGTAGGAAACGTTCTGGGACATCAAGGGATCACCAATTTAGTACTGGAGGGAAGCGTAAGAGGGTAAAACTCATAGAGGGAGACCAAGAAATGAATGCAGTAAGCAGATTCAAAGGGATGCAGGTTACAGCAGTTGACCCGCCAGGGTGGCCGAGAGCGGTA